>NC_056731.1:740145062-740152562 GCF_019279795.1 Protopterus annectens
CCAAACCTACTGTGTAATGTTACTACTATCCCAATGTTAAGTGTGACCAAGAGCAAGGCTATTTAGGAATGGCCTGTACAGTGTCAACAAATACATATGCAAGTACCCTAAGAGCTTAAATATATCTCACAAATATCAGACACAAAGATAGGTTTAAATATATTTAATAATAATAAACAAACAAGACAATACTCAATCAACACAGCAACTGCAGAGTTCAGAATTACCGGAAATATTTTAAAGCAACATTTCAGAACAGTCTCAAATAAATACAGAAAATATCTAAGCAAATCTTTCCTGTATTCCTATCTATATCTAACATATACTATGTTCTAAATAACTTACTTACAGAGCAAGGCAAATGCAGATGAGTGAATGTTCTTGTGAGGTCCAAGACAAAATACAAAATGCACACAGTCTCCTTTTAAGAGAGTTCTTAAATCAGTATCAAATATTACTGCTGGATTAGCTTGGATGACATCACTCTTTGTCACTTGACTTCAGTTCCCAGGTTAAATAGAAACCTAACATCTCTGTGTTAGAACTACATATCTCTCAGATGTGTAGCTGCTAGGAAGAAATAAAGCACTTTACATTTTAAACCTAGCAATTATATTTCTTTCAGGACAATAGAAAGACACTTCTAGCTGTAGACATCCTGTCTCCTTGTTGCATTAACTAACATTTATAGTACATTGTCAAGCACTTAATTTCAACTTATTTTCTTGACTTTTGTAAGTTAATCTTCTATGTTACAGCAGGGTATGCTGTCATTACATTCTTGAAGCTCAGTACACAACATGTAGTTCTGTATAAATCATATCAATATTCACAAATGACACAGAATTATTTACAAAATTCCAGATAGCTGGGTTGGCAGTGTCACATTTCTCCCCTCCCAGAAAACTAAAGCTTGTTTTTCACGGATCCTTGAGAAACTTTGCTTGAGAGGGTGATCCTATCTGTGAATACCTTACCCCATTCCCTGTCTTGAGAGCCCATCTGTGTTGGCATTGCTAACCCCACTGTGGAGCTGCACTGTCATATATGCTTGCAACCCTAGGCTCCACCTTAGTAATTTGGCATTTTACTGTCTGGCTTGATGTAGCAATGTTAAGGGATTGTGGTCTGTAACTACAGTGAATTTCATTCCATACAGATAAGGATGAAGTTTGTGCAGTGCCCACACTATAGCTAGGCATTCCTTTTCTAAATCTGTGTAGCATTCCTCTGTGGGTTGCAGCCTACAACTGAGATATACCATTGGGTACTCTTCTTCCTCTGAGAAAACCTGGCTAAGTGCAGCCACCACCCCATTGTTTAAAGCATCCACCTGCACAACAAATTATTTGCTGTAATCTGGACTGGATAACACAGGGGGTCCTCCCAAAGCTCATTTAAGCTTCTAGAATGCCTGCTCCCATGCTGGGGTCCACACTACCTTATCTGGCCTGTTTTTTCTTGTCAGGTCTGTGAGGGAAACAGCTATGGTACTATAACTGGGGACAAACTTTCTGTAGTATCCTGCTGTCCCTAAAAATGCCCTAACCTGTTTTTGGTAACAGGGGCAGGCCATGCCTGAATGGCTTCTACTTTGGCAGGTTCTGGCCTAATCTTACCACTCCTCACTTTATGTCCCAGGTAGGAGACCTCTGCCATACCCACCTGACATTTGCTGTGCTTAATGGTCAATCCTGCCCTCTGTAGTCCCCCCAACACATCCTTGACATGTTGAAAGTGCTCTTGCCAGGAATGGCTGTAGATGGCAATATCATCTAGGTAATCAAGGGTGAGATCTCCTATTCCTGCTAGGATACAATCTACCAGCCTCTGCAAAGTCACCGGGGCATTTTTCATCCCAAAGGGTATCTTTGTGAACTCATACAAGCCAAAAGGAGTCACAAAGGCTGACCTCTCTCTAGCACTGGGTTCAAGGGTACCTGCCAGTAACTCTTGGTGCGATTAATGGTGGTAAGATACTTAGCCTGACCCAGCTGCTCTAGGGCTTCATCTGTCCTAGGCATGAGGTAAGCATATGATTATGTGTGACTATGTAATTTCCTGTGGTCCACACATAATCTGGTGCTGCCATCCTACTTTGGTACCAGCATCACTGGGGAGGCCCAGAGACTGTTGGACTCCTAAATTGCCCCTAGTTCCAACATTTCCTGCATCTCCTCCCTCAGAGTCTGTTTGACTCTCTCAGACACCCTATAAGGGGCCTGCTTAATAGGCCTTTGGGGTCTTGTATCCACATGGTGCTGCACCAGGTGGGTGTACCCTGGTTTCCCAGTGAACATGCCCCCAAACTCCTGTAACACTCCTCGGATTTCTTGAACCTGGGTAGGGGATACCTGCTTGGACATTGCTACCCCTTCCACTGAGGAGTCAGCCTAAGCTTCACTGAGGAGATCAGTCACCAGATCCCCCTTAGACTTATCCTTCCATCCACTACAAATACTCAGTACAAGGACCTCCTTATCATGGTAAGTTTTCATCATGTTAACATGGTACAATTTATGTCCCTACCTCCTGCCTAGCTGTTCTACCATGTAGTTAACATCACTGACCTTCCTTATCACCTTGTAGGGTCCCTCCCAACCTGCCTGCAGCTTGTTGTCACTGACAGCAATGAGAACCATTATCTGCTGCCCTACAGCATACTCTCTAGCTCGAACATTCCTGACATATCAGACCTTTTTCTGCTGTTCAGTTTCTGCCAGGTTCTCCTGGGCCAAGCCCATGTGTTCCCTGAGCCTTGTCCTGAGGTTTAGGACATATGCCCTAACAGATTCCTTGTTGGATACACACTCACCCTCCCACACATCTTGAATCAAATCAAGAGGTCCCCTCACCCTATGCCCATACAGTAACTCAAAGAATGAAAACCCTGTGGATTCCTGGGGCACCTCTTTGTAAGCAAACAACAGATCGGGTAAATATTTGACCCACTCCCTCTTAAACAGGTCTGCAAATGCCCATAGCATTGTCTTGAGTGTAGAGTTTAACTACTCAACAAGACCATTAGTCTGAGGATGGTAGGGGGTGGTCTTTAGGTGCTTCATCCCACAATACCTCCACAGGCAAGCCAGCAGGTCTGACAAGAAAATTGGCACCTGTGTCAGTCAGTATTTCTTTTGGGAAACCTACCCTGCTGAATATCTCTAAAAAAGCATTTGCCACCTTTTCTGCCTCGATGGAGGACAGAGCCACTGCCTCAAGGTATCTTGTAGCATAATCTACTACCACTAGGATACACCTTTTCCCTGTGGAACTTGGATTACTCAGAGGACCCCAATATCCATAGCTACCTCCTGAAATGGCTCCTCAATCACAGGCAAAGGCATCAAAGGAGCTTTCACCTTGTATCCTGCCTTTCCTACCCTTTGGCACTACTCACAGGTCCTGCCGTACCCTGTTACAGCCCTGGAAATCCCAGGCCAATAAAAGGTCTGCATAATACGTCTCTTTGTATGTTTTATGCTCATATGACCTGCAAAGGTCATGGGCTATGGCTAGAAGTGCCAGATGGTAAGCTCTGGGCACTACCAACTAATGTATTCTCTCACCGTCTAGCGCTCTCGCAGGGGTCCAGTCTCTATACAGTAACCCTTGTCCCAGTATACATATTCCTCTTCCCCTGAGAATTAGGTGCCTCACTAGCTACCTCCCTCAGGCCTTGTAATGTAGAATCAGGGAGCTGAGCCTGTCTCAGCTCTCTCTTTGTAACCTCTCCCAACTCCCCTTCCACAAGAAGTCTGATTTTCTCTGACAGCAGTGCATCACTGTCAGTCTGGGTAATAGTACTCACCTTTGCCCTTGCAGTCATTCTGTCCAAGAGAACATCAGCACCCACAAGCAGCTGTGGCTCACCTTCAGTATCACTGCTACAGGGTAGCTGCCTCCCTGAAGTAACCACTTCACCAGTCCTGGCTGCAAGTGTGCGGTCTGTCTGGGTCTCCCCTAGGCTATCAGACCCACAAGCTTGTCTCCAAGCCTGACTGAGTGAAACTGCATGCACACAAGGTACTGCTCTATCAAAATCATTCCCTATCAGGACATCTGCAGGGATATCCTCAAGCACACCTACTTTTTTGCTTCCTTTTCCACCCTCCCAGTCAAGGTGAATCCTAGCCAAGAGTATTTGGAATGGGGTTCCTCCTAAAGCTCTGACTGGAGTAGACTGCCCAAGTAAGCAGTGCTCCTCTGCAACCATTGTAGGCTTCACAATGGTTAGTTCAGAGGCTGGGTCTCTCTTAGTCATGGCCTCTTTCCCATTCACTAAGATAGGATATAACCTCTTGTGGTAGTTTGGCACCCTTGTTGTCTCGAGACAACTTATTGCTGGCATTTTGTCATTCCCATGTACTGGCTCTCCCACCTTTTGTTTCCCACCTTGCCTCCATGGACATCTATTTGCTACATGGCCCCACTGGTTGCATTTAAACATTTAACCCTTGGTCCTGGACGTGTACCTGGAATAGTGTCTTCCCCTGCTAAGGGCGGACTCTGTTGTGGCAGTCTGGGTTGCCCACCATGGGTTCCCTTAGACTCACGAGCAACACTGGGTGCCTTTTTCCTGTGCAGGGTTGCCATGCTTGCTAGGTATAGGTCTCCCTTCTTCCACAATTCATCTGCAGTAGTGCATTGTCTATCAGCTAACCAGATTCTCATGTCCTCAGGCAAAGTGCTAAGGGCTTGTTCCCTCACCAAAAGGTCTGCCAACCCTTCAAAAGTGGTGACCTGACATCCACTCACCTACCTATGAAAATAAGTGCTTAGTTCAGCAACATATTCACACATACTTTCATCTGCCTTGCGTCTATGCTCATTAAACTTTTTTTCTATAAGCTTCAGGTGTTAACTTGAAACATTCTAAAAGACAGTTCTTTACAACATTATAATTTAAACAATCAGTATCAGACAGTTTAGAAATTACAGTTACAGCTTTACCATGGAGTAAGGGGGATCAGGAACCATACCCAGAGCCTTTGGTCTACATTATACTGTTTACATACCCTCTGAAATATATGAATGAAACTATCAAAATTATCCGGCTCTGTAAATTGTGGAAGAAATTTATTGTTCTTTGTTTCTTCTGGGGTTCAGTTATTCCCTTCCCCATTACCTCCATGACTCTGGCGAAGAGTCAACATCTCTTTTTCATGTTGCCTCAGCCTCTTCTCAGCTTCCAGACATCACAGTTTCTCCTTTTTCTCAGCCTGCAGATATTGCAGTTTCTCATTTTCCTCAGTCTCTAGACGTCTCAATCTCTTTGCTGCCTCTATTTCCAAATGCTTTGCCTCCAGCTCATCTCTTTAACTCCAGACAGATTTTTAAGTCCTCTGTGGAAAGGTTGAGCCGTCCATTTTCTGAGAGTTGTACATCTCCACAGCCAGTCTGATTGTCCTCCCGGTTGCTATTCTGTGATGCAGTTGTGACTAAAGCTGCAATTATGTCTGCTTTAGTCAGGTTGGCATGCACCAGTCCTTTAGTCTGGCACATTTCAGCCAACTGGCTCCTTGTCAACTTGACATATTCCTCTGCTGACATGTTTGCCTGCTCTCCCTGACTAAGCTAACAAAAAATAAAACAATTGTGATATGAACTCTGAATGTTCACTGCATGGCAGACTGAGAGTACAAACACCTTCAGTGACCACTGTACATGGCCTACAGGAATTCAATAGCCACACTACTGCAAGCCAATTAATATATGATGTGGCTAACTCACCACTGTCAACCAATTAGTATGTAATGTGGATATCACACCACTGTCCACCAATTAATATGTGACGCCCCTGCACTGGCCCAATAATCAAGGAGCCTTAATCCTCACCACTGGCAATAGTGAGAGACATACACAATGGGAGGATTACAAGTACACACACAGTAGATTACAGTTTCCCTTACGAGCACACAGAAATCACAGTCAGTATGGGGCTGATTTCTCCCGCTTTTTCCAGAACCCCAGTAAGACTCCTCACTGGCACAGCTATAAAGTTGAGACTTTAGCCAGGGTTCCAACCCAAGTCCTCCCACTACTCTCTCTGTCCAACCAATGCTTTGTGTCCCTGCCCAAGTAGCTAACACACACACACACACACAGACATACACACACACAAACACACACACACACACACACACACACACACACACACACACACACACACACACTCACACACTTGGAGATTTGAGTTATACTCAAACACACACCTGGGAAAGACTGGCACAGATTTACTAGCTATGCCCCCTTCTGCCTAGACCATAAGGTAGTTATGACTGCCACCAGAACCCCTTATCAACTACTTTAAGGCTCTTTCCAAAGGGTGACAATCCTATTGTGTAATGTTACTATTATCCAAATGGTAAGTACCAAGAGCAAGGCTGTTTAGGCATGGCCTGTATAGTGTCACCAAATACCTGTGCAAGCATGCTAAGAGCTTAAATATGTCTCACAAATATCAGCCACAAGGATAGGTTTAATTATATTTAATAATAAAAATAAAAGAACAAGACAATGCTCAATCAACACAGTAACTGCAGAGTTCACAATCATAGGAAATATTTTAAAACAACATTGCAGGACAGTCTCAAATAAATACAGAAAGCATCTAAACTAATCTTTAGTATTGTCCTTTCTATATCTAAGAGATATTATGCCCTAAATAACATACTTACAGAGCAAGGCAAATGCAGATGAGTGGATGTTCTTTCTAGGTCCAAGACAAAAATACAAAATGCACACAGTCTCTCTCTGAAAGAGTTCTTATATCAATATTAAATATTACTGCTGGGTTAGCTTAGATGGCATTACTCTTTGTCACCTGACCAGTTTCTAGGCTAAACAGAAACTTAACATCTCTGTGTTAGAAATACATATCTCTCAGATGTGTAGCTGCTAAGAAGCAATAAAACACTTTACATTTTAAACCTAGTAATTACTTTTCTTTCAGGACAATAGAAAGAAACATCTAGCGCTAGACATTGTGTCTCCTTGCTTCCTTAACTAACCTTTATAGCACATCCTAAAGCACTTAATTTCAACTTATTTTCTTGAAGTTTTGTAAATTAATCTTATATGTTCCAGCAGGGTATGCTGTGGTTACATTCTTGAAGCTCAGTACATAACATACAATTCTGTATAAATCATATCAATATTCACAAATGAGACAGAATTGTTTACAAAATTCCAGATAGCTGGGCAGGCAGTGTCACAGGTGTCATCAACCATGGTTCCAGGGCATAGCCAGCATCTCCCAGTAAATGGCCGTGTGGGATGTTCCCCCTAGCAAACATGTGGTATAGCTGTGATGTTCACCAGATATGGGAGTCATGATAACTGCCAGGGTTGCCAGCACGCACATTCAGGATAATCCTCTGGGCATTGCACATGACCTGGAAGTTGATAGAGTGTTACCCCTTGTGGTTATTGTAGAGTCTACCCTGCTCACCAGGTGGAGCCTGGATGTGTTACCCCTTGTGGTTAATGTAGATTCTA
>NC_056731.1:740157562-740212562 GCF_019279795.1 Protopterus annectens
TTTTGCCATCTTCATATACAGGCAGTCCACGTCATATGCATGAGTACGCTCAAGATGCAATTGCATATGTTCGTCACTACAGGCATCCAGAACTATTCATTACATTCACATGCGATCCAGCTTGGGACGATATACAACAGCTCTTACTTCCTGGACAATCGCCGGTGGATAGGCATGACATCACAGCACGTGTTTTCAGACAGAAGCTGAAATCGCTGATGGATTTCATGGTAAAACATGAAGTGTTTGGCTCTGTGTGCTGCTGGATGTACTCAGTGGAATGGCAAAAGACAGGATTGCCACACGCACATATACTAATCTGGCTCTATAAAAAAATCACTTCAAATGAAATTGATGATGTAATATGCGCTGAAATACCTGATGCCGATGTCGATAAGAATTTGCATGAAGTTGTGTTGAAAAATATGATACATGGACCTTGCGGTAAACTGAATCCAAATTCACCATGCATGATAGACAGAAAATGCTCTAAGCGATATACTTGAGCATTAGTATCCAACACAGTTACAGGAAACGATGGATATCCTTTATACAGAAGAAGATCAGCAGAAGATGGCAGTAAATTAGCAACCATAGAAATAAGAAATGGTGACATCGAAGTAGATAACCGGTGGGTTGTTCCATATTCGCCTTTGCTATCAAAGACATACAAAGCGCACATAAACGTGGAATACTATAACTCCATTAAATGGATCAAATACATTTGTAAGTACATGAATAAAGGCAGCGACATGGCAGTTTTTGACATGCAACCAGAAAGAAGTGATAGGAATGCGGTCATACATATCGATGAAATCGCACAGTATCAGGCTGGAAGATACATAAGCAGCAATGAAGCTGTATGGCGAATTCTTTCATTTCCCATACATGAGCGAAGTCCAGCTGTTGTTCACTTAGCAGTACATCTAGAAAATGGACAACGCGTTTATTTCACAGCTGCAAATGTGCAACAAATAGCCCTGAATCCACCGGCTACAATGTTAACTGCTTTCTTCACATTATGTCAAAATGACGCGTTTGCAAAAACACTGCTGTATTCGGAAGTGCCTCCATATTACACAGGGAATGCGAGTAGGAAATCATTTGAACGACGCAAATGAGGAGAGTGAGTTGACGGACAACCTGGCATATTCAAAGAAACTACGATAGGCAGACTGTACACTGTGCATCCCAATCAAGATGAATGCTTCTTTCTTCGCATGCTGTTGGTAAATGTGCCTGGTCCAACATCTTTCCAGCAATTGAGAATTGTCAACGGCGTTACACATGCCACTTTCCACAGTGCATGTCAAGCTCTGAATTTATTTGAGAACGACCGACACTGGGATGTATGCATTAATGACAGATGCAATACGTCACATCCAAATCAATTTCGTGCATTGTTTGCAATCATTTTGACTGCCTTCTCTCCTTCATCTCCAACAGAGTTATGGGAGAAATATAAATCGCACATGGCTGAAGATATTTTCCATCAAATACGCTTGGAAAATTCAAATATGAACATGAATTTCACAGCAGAAATCTACAACGAAGCATTGATAATGATTGAAGATTTGTGCTTAGAAATCGCGAACAAAGTTCTCAATCAATTGGGAATGCCATCACCGACTCGATCTGCTGCAGCTTTGTTCGATGTAGAATTGCTTTGTGAACAAAATTGCAACACAGGTGATCTTTTGTCGTATGTGCAATCAAATATTCCTAAGCTAACACTTGAGCAAAAAGGCATTTACGATCAAATAATGCAAACTGTCAATAACAGGGTTGGAGAAATCTTCTTCTTAGATGCGCCAGGAGGAACTGGTAAAACATTCCTAATTACATTGATTCTGGCAGCAATTCAATCCCAAAATGGCATAGCCTTAGCTCTTGCTTCGTCCGGAATAGCTGCGACATTGCTACCAGGTGGAAGAACTGCTCATTCCGCTTTGAAATTGCCATTGAACATGCAATTCATTGAAACTCCCACGTGCAACATTTCCAAAGCATCCGGCATGGGAAAAGTATTGCAAAAATGCAAACTTATTGTTTGGGATGAATGCACAATGACGCACAAAAAAATCGCTCAAGGCTCTTGATCGATCATTGCAAGATTTGCGTGGAAACATCAAACCATTTGGGAACACATTAATATTGCTTGCAGGAGATTTCAGGCAAACATTACCTGTACTTCCTCGATCGACACCAGCGGACGAAATAAATGCTTGCCTGAAATACTCTACTTTGTGACGACACATAAAGACATTAAAATTAACTACAAATATGCATGTCCAGCTGCAAAACATCGATCAGCTGAGATATTCTTACATCAATTTCTGAAAATTGGGAACGGAAAGGTGCCGGTTGATCTGACCTCAGGACGAATTTCATTGCCTCATAACTTCTGCAATTTAGTGACATCAAAAGAAGAATTGGTTGAAAAAGTATTTCCCAATATTCAAACCAATTATAAGAATCACGATTGGCTGACTGAATGAGCTATTCTTGCAGCCAAGAACAAAGACGTCTACGAACTTAACAATATTATTCAGTCTAATATTCAAAGCGAGGCAGTCACATACAAGTCCGTCGACACTGCTGTGGAAGCAGATGAAGTGGTTAATTATCCAACAGAATTTTTGAATTCACTTGATCTGCCAGGGATGCCACCGCACATACTGCAATTGAAAATCGGCGTGCCAATTATCATGTTGCGAAATATCAACTAGCCAAAGCTTTCCAACGGCACATGGCTTGCAGTAAAAAATTAATGAGCAACGTCATAGAAGCAACAATCTTGACAGGACCTTTCAAAGGTGAAGATGTCCTCATTCCTCGCATTCCTATGATTCCAACGGATATGCCATTTCAATTTAAGAGATTGCAATTCCCAATTCGATTGGCGTTTGCAATCACCATCAACGAAGCTCAGGGCCAATCTTTAGAATTGTGCGGTTTAGATCTACACACGGATTGCTTCTCACATGGACAATTATATGTTGCGTGTTCTAGAGTCGGCAAACCAGACAATCTCTATATCTGCACAGACAATGGAACAACAAAAAGTATTGTATACCCACAAGCATTTTGAAATTAAACATATTAGAAACGTGCGCTTTCTCTTTTCTTCCTTTTCCATTTAACCAGACTGAGCCACAGCAACGCGTGGCCGGGTACAGCTAGTATATATATATATATATATATATATATATATATATATATATATATATATAAAAGCAGAGATTGTTATAGTGTGACACAATAGTTTTCCAGCCTTAGCGAAGAATGTTGTCTCCCTCCAGTATTGAAAAACAATAGATCACAGGGAAAACTGGTACTTCTGGGCAACAAAGCCACTGGCTGAGAATTGTAAGAAAATCTGACAAAAAGAACCATGCACTGTAGACAAGCTCAGTTGAGACTTCAGAGTAATCAAGCACTTATAAGTTGTTTAGTAATCAAAACTTGTTTACTGAAAAACAAATAGATGAGCAGTTTCGCCTTTAAATGAGCTTTGTCAGATGTAACCCCAGTTTACATGACATGCAGTATTTATCTGCTTTAACACAGATTGATAGTCCACAAAATGAAGAAACCAAGGTACAGATCCACACAAATTTATAGAAAGATAATACATTTTTTGTGTGGATCTGTACCTTAGTTTCTTCATTTTGTGGACTATCAGTTTGTGTGGCAATTTGTTCCGACTGCTTTAACACAGAGATCATTGTCAGTTCACTTAAGCTGGGGTCATAAATGTATGTTCATCCAAGCTGCAATAGAATAAGTCTCATCTTTCATACCTCTTCTGCATATCTACTCCTATTGGTAGCTAATACGTTGTAGCTTATGTTCTGTACTCCTAGCCTATATGGCCAGTGCCTAATTAATGCATACAGTTTATATAAATCTTGTCCCTGGCTATGTTTAACACTTAATACCCCACTGTATCTGTTATGTGGTAAGCAGATGCTATTGGCCATGTTTTGATTGGGCAACAGGTACTAAAAATACCAGTCAAATTAAAATCCTAAAGTATTATACTGTAGTAATCATAACTGCAGTTAGGACAATCTGGCTGAAACTGTGACTGGGAGCACCTATCTTGTATCGTTTACATCAAAAGCATACCACCGTTTCCATGACTTCCTAGTGATATATCAGTTATAAGTATGTTCAGAGAGACAAGAAGGGGATCTGTATGTGCTAGGTCTAAGATAAACTGCAGCATTCTATGACAGTGCAAAAAACAGGGTAAAACGAGGGAAGAGATAACTGACTCCTATTTCAATTTGTTCCATCTGAATGCTATCAGAACAGGTACATTATAAAAAGTTGTGTGTTACATGTGTCATTAGTCCTAGTTGCCACAGCTGTAATCCCTATCGAACAAGAAAGTGTAGTTTCCACCAAGGGAATCAGTTACCCTCCAGCAAGTGTGTCTTGTACCAGTGCCTGTTGCAAAAACCCTTAGCAGAGAGTGGAAAATTATGCAGCTATACGGACCATTTAGTCCTTGGTAGTATACTGAATGTACTTGATCATTTAGTATAAGCAATATATTAATCCAACTATAATTGAAACAAGTAGAAAATAATTCATAGATTAATACAGTACTAAGAAACATTAGGTATAATATAAAGGTAGGTCCACTGCCAATAGTTTTACATACTAAAGCAGTGCAAATGTTACAGGTTGTAAAATTTGGTAATGCCAATGTGCCTGTCTGTGATTCACTCATTACACCCTTCCCTACATTTTCCTTACTATGATGTTCTGTAAAGGACCTGTACCGATTGGCTAGACAGAAGGACCGAGCTAGTAAAGATTTACAGCAGGTAAAGGTGATAAAGGATAATGAGGGAAACGTACTCACAAGCGAGGAGAGTGTGTTGAGCAGATGGAAAGAGTACTTTGAGGGCTTGATGAATAAAGAGAATGAGAGGGAGAGAAGGTTGGATGATGTGTGGATAGTGAATCATGAAGTGCAGTGGATTAGCAGGGAGGAAGTAAGGATAGCTATGAAGAGGATGAAGAACGGAAAGGCTGTTGGTCCAGATGACATTCCTGTGGAAGCATGGAGGTGTTTAAGTGAAATGGCAGTGGAGTTTTTAACTAGATTGTTTAATGAAATCTTGGAAAGTGAGCGGATGCCTGAGGAATGGAAAAAAACTGTTTTGGTACCGATGTTTAAGAATAAGGGTGATGTGCAGAGCTGCAGTAACTACAGAGGGATTAAACTGATCAGTCACAGCATGAAGTTATGGGAAAGAGTAGTGGAAGCTAGGTTAAGAAGGGAGGTGATGATTAGTGATCAGCAGTATGGTTTCATGCCAGGAAAGAGCACTACAGATGCGATGCTTGCTCTGAGAGTGTTGATGGAGAAGTACAGAGAAGGTCAGAAGGAGTTGCATTGTGTCTTTGTGGATTTAGAGAAAGCATATGACAGGGTGCCTAGAGAGGAGTTGTGGTATTGTATGAGGACGTCAGGAGTGTCAGAGAAGTATGTAAGAGTGGTACAGGATATGTACGAGGGTAGTGTGACAGCGGTGAGGTCTGCAGTGGGAGTGACGGATGCGTTTAAGGTGGAGGTGGGATTACATCAAGGATCAGCTCTGAGTCCTTTCTTATTTGCAATGGTGATGGACAGGTTGACAGACAAGATCAGACAGGAGTCCTCGTGGACTATGATGTTTGCAGATGACATTGTGATCTGTAGTGAGAGTAGGGAACAGGTGGAGGAGACCCTGGTGAGGTGGAGTTATGCTCTTGAGAGAAGAGGAATGAAGGTCAGCAGGACTAAGACAGAATATATGTGTGTGAATGAGAGGGAGGATAGAGGAATGGTGAGGATGCAGGGAGTAGAGGTGGCAAAGGTGGATGAGTTTAAGTACTTGGGATCAACAGTTCAGAGTAATGGTGAGTGTGGAAGAGAGGTGAAGAAGGGAGTACAGGCAGGATGGAGTGGGTGGAGAAGAGTGTCAGGAGTGATTTGTGACAGAAGAGTACCAGTAAGAGTGAAAGGGAAGGTCTACAAGAGGGTAGTGAGTCTAGCTATGTTATATGGGTTGGAGACAGTGGCATTGACAAAAAGGCAGGAGTCAGAGCTTGACGTGGCAGAGTTGAAAGATGTTGAGATTTGCACTGGGTGTGACAAGGATGGACATTATTAGGAATAAGTATATTAGAGGGTCAGCCCAGGTTGGAAGGTTTGGAGACAAAGCCAGAGAGGCAAGATTACGTTGGTTTGGACATGTGCTGAGGAGGGATACAGAGTATATTGGGAAAAAGATGCTAAGGATGAAGTTGCCAGGTAACAGGAAAAGAGGGAGGCCTAAGATAAGGTTTATGGATGTGGTGAGAGAGGACATGCAGGTGGTTGGTGTGACAGAGCAAGATGTAGAGGACAGGAAGAAGTGGAAACAGTTGATCTGCTGTGGTGACCCCTAATGGGAGCAGCCGAAAGAAGAAGAAGAAGGATGTTCTGTGGGGAAATGCTTTACAAAAATGAATATTAAAAATACATTTAAAACAGCTGCTAGCAGAAATGCAAAGTCCAACTTTCTGCTAAAATATTTATTGAAAGTGTAGTCCCGTCTGAGTTAAAAAGGATTAAAACAAGGTTTATTGAAGTGCAAAAGTCTTTATACAGTGTATTTTACATGTCATTTTATTTTACAATGTGGTATCTCTTTTCACTCACAGTACTGTGGTAATATATTATGTTTGTCATCTGCACATAACTAAAGTGTTTTTGTTTTTTTATTTGAACTGGAGCTTGCATATAGTGAATGAGAACTGCAGAATGCATTCCAAGTTAAATAACAGATTTATTTGTATTAATTGTTTATAGTTCATACCCAATCGGTGCATAACACTGAAGTGGAAACAAACATATGGGACTCCTGGGAACAGGACCAAACTAATTAACAAGTAAAGGTGCTGTCAGTGGTAAGCTATAGAACTACAAAATAAAATGCAAATACTTTTGCTCATAAAAAGTGACATACCACCTACTATGTAGACATTCATTTTCGGACTGCGAAGATAATGGAGCTTAAGAGCTCATTGTGTAGTGAATACTGATAGTTCCATAATGGAATATTTGAGGTTCATATTAATGTTATTGTCTAGAAAAAGGAGCCATTTCAATCATGATCTCTTCTAGTCATGAGAGACTGCTTTTACTGTTAGTTTGTCCCGGTCCCCATCAATAAATACATCACACCAAATGACGTTTGACGACCTTTATTAAACTTCCATAAACATAACTTTATTTACCAATATTATTTATTAATCACAGCATAAACATCCAAATAACTGTTATAAATCACAGTATAAAATCCATACAACTGTTAAGTAGGGAAGCGTGACCCCACTCACCCTTACCAAATAAGCAGAGTCCTTACCTCGCTCGCTTATTTTACTTATCAAGCAGCGACCCATCACTCGCTTTCATTTTTCACTTATTGAATTAAACATCCAACAAATAAGCAGTATCGTTACCTCCGCTCACTTACTTTTACTTATTAAGCAGCATCCAACCTTGCTCACTTTCCTTTCCGAACTCATTGCAATGAACATCCAACACCAGAGGGGGAAGAGAAGCAGAATGAGCTTGCCCCTCTTCTCCCCCTACCCAAACTTCTAAAATAACCACACGATCCCCAATGTTCCAAAAACAGGGAGTGAGGGCAAGTAGTAAGTTCAAACCAAAATGCGATTCCTAACCCAGTTACACTTGCATAAAACCCATTAAGCCCCTCCCTACCCTTACCTCATTTCCTCCCAATCATCCTACATTCCCATCTAGCCCTTTCACCCCCCCCCTTCCCCAGCCAGCTTTTTTTCCCTACCCTCTTAATTTCCATTACTATGTATACCTAACCCCCACTTGAAGATGTCCATGGACAAACTGGTTTGTTACCAAACCATATTTCTTTTAAGTTTGCATAACCCATTAAATATAAGCACATTTACTTTGTTGCATCAAATGTTGCATCCGCTTAAATAGGATATTTTTCTTTATTGGGTAATTTGATTTTTAATAAAAAATTTGTTTAACTAGAAAGATGTGTTTACTTGAGTTAGCATTGCACAGGAAAGGATGGAAACTCTGGCCTGAGACCTAGATTAGCTCCTAATTCGGAGACAGTGTTAAGTCATAATCAGGATGGTGGCTGGGTTTCCTAAAGAAGATAGCAGATGAGAAGTTTATATTTTCATCAGATCATCAAGTGTTACCAGCTACATAGTTGCTGTGTTTTTTTTTTTATTTTTATTTTTATTTTTTGCAATGAAAGATTGCTAGGTAATAGAACAAACCATACATTTTTTTCCATGCACCACAATCTATTCTCCTTTTGGCAATTTTATTTTACATGTTCAGTTTTTCAAAAATAGGTGGAATCTCATGCCTAACAGCATAGTTAATACAAATAATTAATTGTCCGGACCTCGCCCAATAAGTACATCACCACACTGCTTTTTATCAATCAAATTATATTGGGCAAGAAATCAAACAAAATGTGTCATTAATCATATGTATGTATGTTAGCATAGCATGATGGATCTCACCAGATGGTGAAATATGAGTGATCGAAAAGTGTGTAAACATGGATGTAAATTATGAATGGAAAATAGTAAATATAGAGCTTATATACTGAATGTTGTGTAAATGAACACTGTTGCTTTATATTGGAGTATTTATCCTTAACTGAACATTTTTTTAGGATCAGAAAGAAAAATTGCTGTATTAGTATGCTCATGCAATTAAAATGTTATAAAAGAAGTGATGGGGAAAACCGCTGCAGACTTTGCTTTCCTTGAAAGGAGATTTTATCTTGGAGCAGTGGGCATAGAAGTGAAGCAACAGAATGAACTGAAAAACACCTGGAGCCCTTAACTTCTTTTTGAAGTTAAACATTGAAACCAGTACATTGAAAGGCATGGTAGTCAAATGCTACATTTCATACTCTAACTACTTGAAATATGTAGCCTGAGTCACATTAGGTCAAGGTCAAATGGGTCATGCACAACATCTCATAAAGATAGGGTCGATGAAGGTGCATTTGATCTCGAGGAAAGACTGCCATGTGGCATGGTGACTTGTTGCGATGGCATGACCTAATATAGTTGATACTACAGACACTCTCACAGTGCTGCAGGACCAAGATGACAAATGAGATGTTCTGCTACATGTAGATGAATACAGATGTGGCCTGCATGAAATCTGTTATATTTGTTCCCCCCTACTATTTCCACTAAAATCTTAAGAAGCACTTATAGTGTGATATGATATGCCCCCATATGTTTGGACAGTACCCTGTTCTCTACACCTTCCAACACAGACTCCTATTTGAGTCTGGTCCTCACTCATGTATGAATGGAGGTGCACATTGATGCTTGGTGTGCAGCCATACTATGGGTAAATGGGATCATGGTATTTTCCCTTTCTCTCTACCATATCCATGTACTGCTGGAAATCCTACCTGTATCCCATAGGACCCTGACCATTTCTAGCTGATCCTCTCTGGTGGTGCACTAAAGCTTAGCAATGTCACTGCACATTTGCTGCTAGGCAGCCAATGATTTACATATTTCCTGAGGTAGCTATGACATATGCTTGTGCCTTGCACCTCTTTGTAAAGGTGTCACAGTGGACAATGTTATCTCTGAATTTCTGCCATCATCCAGGAGGTATTCCAGTGGATCTGGAGACACTGTTGTTGAGGTGCATGTTTTTTCCCCTTGAACAACCTACAGCATAATGTCACCATGTACTTCATTTTATATTTCACTGTCACTTCCTACACGGTTATTAACATGCTGTGGGGTGTGAGATCCTACCATTAGACTAGGGGACTGCCAGCCATTTTCCTCAGGCTGTCTCATAAATAGAACTACATTATCATCATCATCATAAATATCTTCCAAATTTACTGGTATAAAGGAACTGCCCTTTTCTGCTGCTGACCCTGTAGAGAATTAATTGATTACTTTACTACTAAGATGCTGTGTAATGGGGTGTACAGGATGCTTATCATGTATTCTCTGTTTAATGTCATTAAGTGCACAGGTAGAGGGTTCACCCATTAATAGTAAATGTCATGTGTTTCATGTAATCATTCCAAATGAGCAGTCATTTCTCTAAGTAAATATGTTACAGAGGTCAAACTAACTTTCCTGAGCAGATGTCTGTTGATGGTGCCAGTGTGAGTAATAACCAGTCTCCACACCACATCTGATTATGCTAGTGCCTTCACCATCTGTTTCATAGTTATCTACCCAAATGGAGAAGAAGTCGCCCCCCCCCACCACCACCACCAGTAGTGGTACAGGCAATTGCATTCTGCCTTGCCTTTGCTCTGGCACATCCCACCATATTATTGGCTTACTATTTGCAGTATGTTAATGTGCAATTCCTTCTGCCAACAGCATTTATATCCATAACCACTTGGTTCCAGGTGTTTGCCCTCTCTACTTGGTTGGGTCTCTCTTTTCCAAAAAGACACTTGCCATATTTCCTAAAGGCTGCCATGAGGATGTGATTCTTCTCGTTGCTAAAACTGTCTCTTATCTTTCTGTTTTCCTGCTGTTGTATTATTCATCTATGTAAAGCAACATGCAAAAGTAATATACTGAAGCTTGACCCACTCATCAGTAAAAAAAAAGCAATGAAAGCAGGCTTCATCACAAATAAATCAAAGATATAAATACACAAATATATATGGAGATAACACCCATACACATAGTTCAACTCCAGCTTTACCCAGTTGAAATTATATTGCCTTAGCCAGCACAGTGTCATCTACAAATGAGTAATAGAACTGCAAGAAGTTATCATTACACTGCTATATTATGTCCTTCCCTACCACTTTTATGTATTTATACTGCCATGATTTTTCATTCATGAGTGACAGTCACAAATGCCACAGTAAAGCAGCATATATCCTGACAACATAATACATTGGTGAAAATGCAGTACATCAGCCTTTTTTATTATTATTATCAACATTTGTTTACCAGGAAATTGACTGGGACAGAGTTCATTTTCAGCGGAGGCCCAGAGTGAAACACTCCAGATGCGTGTCTTTGGAATGTGGGAGGTAACTGGCACAGCCAGAGGAAACCCATGCGAATGCAGGAAGGACATGCAGACTCCACACAGAAGGCATCCCAGCCAAGATTCGACCCAGAGAACCTCTTGCTGTGAGGTGACAATGCTAACTGCTGCACCACTGCATTGCCCAGTTATGTACTAATATCTTAAATGCATAAAAAAGTTTTGCAAACATTTATCTTTCACATTGCCATTGGTGCTACCTCCCTACACATTAGCAGAGTTACTGTCATGAATTCTCATTTATAAATGACACACTTGGCATCAATATTAACATCAATCAACTGCATCTGACCTTCACATCAAAGAAAACATAATTCTCCTAATAACAAAAGTTCTATAAATTCAGTATGTACTGCTTCCAAATAATTTATAACCTTATTGCTATTTTTAACTTATTTGATAAATGTTGTTCTTTTCCAAAAACTTGCCACCTAACTTGAGTAATCACAACTAAATATGGCTGTATTAAACTTATTCACATAAAACGGGCTAATTTAGTTTCTATGCAAATCAGGCTGCATTATGCTTATCTCCATGAATTACAGTAAAACATGAGTGTGTATGTCAACAGATTCACATAACTAGATCTCTGGTTGCTGTGGATGAAATGCACTGACTGGTGCTGAGGCAGACTGGCATCAGGAATGCACAAGCAAGCCTAAAATTTCTCACATTGCCCTCTGCATAGAAAAGGGGAAATGGAGTCAACAACAATAAGGTTGTATAATCATGAAGCCTAATCCTGTCCTGCATACTGTGACATGCCTTGCAACCTCAAAACAGTCAGTAGTTTCTCTTACAACAAAGTAACACCAACAGTAATATTTATTTATAAAGTGAAAGAAAAAGTGTTCTTTACTGATACAATACCTAGACAAGCATGCTTGCAAAAATGAAAAATGCATGACCTTAAAGTTAGTTGCACAAATAACAATTACAGCATTATTGCACAGAAGCAAAAACACATATAAGCAAATGAAAAATTAATGATTTGATAATTAACTCTCCTATGCTATAGCGAATAAATAAATAAATACAATAAAAATATTCCTTAAAAATATCTGTGTCACAAAGCAGTTTGTGAAAACCAAACTTGTCAATAATATCAGTTTTATACTTAATGATCTGACATGGTAGTTGGGTTTGATTATGGTGATGTCACACCCCCTGCAAACCACAGCCCTGTACTTAAAGTCTTCACTTTGGTACTGGAATTTTGAAAAATGGCAGCTCCAATGAAGGCACAAGGCCATGCTCCCAGCTGGTCTGTTAAGGAAACCAAAATCATGGTCTACCTCTTGAAGGGCTCATAGCTGGATGAGACTAAAAGTGCAATACACAACACAGACTGGAAAAAATCTGATACCTGTCAAGGGTTTGGTGAATACCTGTGATCCCCGACAGGTATCACCCACTCTGGCCTCCAGTGACACCACAGGTATGATGACCTGCCAAAGTACATGTCTGATCAGCTGGCTGAGTGGGTAGACCAGGTGACAGTGAGAAGGCCAAGTTCTACAGTAAGCATTTCAACATTTTATTCTTAAATATT
Organism: Protopterus annectens; assembly: GCF_019279795.1. Taxonomy (NCBI): domain Eukaryota; kingdom Metazoa; phylum Chordata; order Ceratodontiformes; family Protopteridae; genus Protopterus; species Protopterus annectens. The sequence goes on from NC_056731.1 coordinate 740,170,240, forward strand.
ATCTAAAATATGTTTTAAAAACATATTAGGAAAGTAAGTGCAAGAAGAAATGTATGCCTATGCTCAAATATGTATCTATATGTAATCCAGAGGTTTGGATAGGCTTAAATAAATCTGTAAACAGAAATACATCTGTATATAAATATCACTTGTTTATGTGCAGGTTAGGTTTTGTGTATAAATGCAAATATATATGTATGAGTAAAACATATGTTTAAGAGAACATATATAAAATATAAATGTGCAGAAGTATACATATGCATATTAAATATGCATATATATATATATATATACACACACACACACACACACACACACACACACACACACACACACACACACACACACAAGCAGCTAAGAACATATTTGCATTGCCATATAATTTCATATACTGTAGTTATTAGTGTATTAGTTATTAGTACTATAGGCAGACATATTTAAACAAAGTTTAGGTTTGTATAGACTGCAAACTATTTATTAATATAATAATTATATAAGATAGTCATTTATTCTAAAATAGTAACTGCACATACAAGATGGCTGAGCTCATTTAACCACTACACCCTAGTCAGAGAAGGGGTGAGGGTAGGAGTTAAGGTAGCAACTGAATGGCCAGCAGTTTGTTTTTAAAGAACAAAGAACTGCACTGTTCAATGCATTTTTTTCAGATTTTTAAAGTGCACTGATTACAGCAACTTTACACGGGCTGACTTTAAATTGCAGATAAGGTACACAAGACATAATTCAAAACAGTAATATCAACAAAAATATTAGAAAAGGTTGAAGAAAGTCCCCATTCCTCAAACAGAAAAGCTGCACACAAACATCAAATGTAGCATTTTGAAGGAAGAAGTTTAACTTGCAGTAAACAAGAAATATATAGTATTACAGATCATTTCAGTAGAAAAACATTATGAAAATCTGTACTTTACTGCTTTTATTCTTAGTAAATGTAAGCATATAAAGCAGATATATTCAGTATAAATATATGCAGAAAGAAGCACACAGATCTAGTATAAGTGCAATAACTTATGTGTTTTGCTGATTAATAAATGTAATACTGTAAAAAATATTATATAGCACATCTGTGCTAGCAACCATACTCAGTGTCTAGATGCAGCAGAAGAGGAGATCTTATATAATCAGGCTCAGGAGTACAGGTGCCTTAAAAGATTGATCACGAATGATTGTGAGTATGCAAACATGATTCTGGAAAAAAAAACACAAATGTCATTCCAAAAAAATGTGTTAAATAATACCTGAATTTTTTTGTTTGTTTTATTTATTTTCTAAGTATAAATCCAGAAGTAATTCTAACACAAAAATAATAAAAGAAGTAAGTCTAGCAGAATCCACATCAGACAGAAATTTCAAATGCGTTACCATTTGTAATGTTACACCGGCTTATCTGGTCATTATCAATAGGCTGCAAAGGGTCTATATTAGATCAGTGAACACTTAAAAAAGCGAACGCTGATTGATCGAACTTATGCAAGTGAAAGCTTAAAATCTCGAACTGTTAGAACAGCGATTTTTTTCCTAGGGAAAAAAAAATCGCTGATCCAAACACATACACACAACACAAGCACACCAAACAAACAGCAATCCACACACATACACCTAAAATCTGACACCTAACCTTACACTAAACTATACACACACCACTAACTATCCACTTACCTTAACCCAAACCCTAACCCTAAGGTCCGGTACTATCGCACACTCACCTCACCCGCTCCCTAACCCGCCCTAACCCTCACGTCCACACAATCGCACACATACCTAACCCGTGCCCTAACCCTAACTCACCTAACCCGCCATAACACTCACATCCACACAATCGCACACTTACCTGAATCTGACCTGTAACTTTTCACCACAGCACTGAAAATACCGAAGCAACAGAAACGGACAACCGAATTCTTTCCCTAGGAAAAAATTTGGGTTTCTGTTGCTTCTATATTTTAAACATTCGCTTACATAAGTTTGATCAATCAGCGTTCGCTTTTTTAAGCATTCGCTGATTTAATATAGACCCGGCTGAAAATATAGAAAAAAACAACATCTGATTATCATTATGCTCATTGTTCACAGGTTTTCTGTACCATTTCCCAGAATATTTTTTTAAATAAATATTTAATTAAAAAAAAATCACTGTTAATAAAGATTGCTCTGATGTATTATATTATAAGTGGATTTATTGTCTCCACTTCTTGTTTGTGTTTCTACCCTCCCTCACTCTTTTTTCTCATTTAAATTATGCATTACTTTATAATATTTTCCCTTTTTCTCCCATAATTTGTTCATTTTTCTACAGGTTCAGAATCCCTAGCTGCAGCCCAACTATATTATTTCCCTGTCAGGGGACTTTCACCCTCTGGCCGTCAAGGGATGTTCTAATAAGGCTGAGTGGTGACACTGGACCTATATACCCCCACTTTCCTAATTCGGCACCACACAAACAGTCTCAAGCCCATTATCCACAGGCAAATACAGAACAAGTCCAACTTCAACCCAACTCCTTCATCTCCTCCCTGCAAAAAAATTAACTGGTCACCACTAAAATACCTCGACCTAGATGAGGCTGTCCACTTCTTCAACAGTGCCTTCCTCTCCATCCTAAACACCCATGCTCCTGTAGAAAATGCCAAAGTCAGATCCAGGTGTGCCCCATGGTTACAAAAGACCACCAGAACCCTAATGAAATCCAGAGATAAGGCCTGGGAGCACTGACGACTAACAAAAAATAACTCAGATAGGCAATCATTCCTTGAACTGCACAATAAAGCCAAAAAGCAAATAAAATTAGACAAATCCCTCTACTATAAATCCGCCCTAAACTCTACCAACCACAACCCTAAGCAATTCTGGTCCACTATTAACACTATCCTCCACCCAGGGAAGGTAGATACCCCCCAGCCATCCATTCCCCCCTTCTCCAGCAGTATTGCTGAATCCCTCAACAAACACTTCACTGAAACTATAACATCTCTAAACAAACAACACTTCCCTACAACAGCCCCCCAACTCCTAACCCTAAACCTCCCACTCCTCTTTTCTTCTTCACCTCAGTACCTACCTCCAACATAAAAAGACTATTCTCAAAACTTAAACCCACCAAACTTGCAGCTGACAACCTCCCCTCTGAATACTTCAAAATTGCAGCTGATATACTAGCCTACCCAATTTCAATTCTAATCAACCGTTCCATAACAGAAGACTATGTTCCCTCGATATGGAAAATATCTCACATCATTCCCCTTCACAAAGGCACCCCCTCCACCAACCTCTCCAATAGCTGCCCTACTGCTATCCTCTCCCCTCTCTCCAAGATACTTGAAAAATGTATCAACACCCAGGTCTCCAACTACCTCCTAGCTAATAATGGGTCTACATTATAACATTGAATTTTATAAAGTTCGAATGTTATAATATCAAACCAGTTTTGTCGAATGCTGAAAACAGCGAAGGTGCAGGACACCGAATTCTTTCCCAGGGAAAGAATTTGGTGGGCCGTTGCTGTGGCTTCACTGTTTTCAGCGTTTGATATGTTGGAGCGTTACGGGTCGGGTTCAGGTAAGTGTGCGATTGTGTGTAGGTTAGGGTAGGGGACGGGTTAGGTGAGTTAGGGTTAGGGAGTGGGTCAGGTAAGTGTGCGGTTGTGTGTAGGTTAGGGTTAGGGGGCGGGTTAGGTGAGTTAGGGTTAGGGCACGGGTGAGGTGAATGTGCGATAGTGACGGACCTTAGGGTTAGGGTCGAGTTAAGGTAAGTGGATAGCTAGTAGTGTATGTAAAGTTTAGTTTAGGTTTAGGTGTAGGATTTTAAGTGTATGTGTGTGGATTGCTGTTTTTTGTGTGTGTTGTGTGTATGTTTCTCGGAATAGTGATTTTTTTACCTGGGAAAAAAATCGCTATTCTGACTGTTCGATGTTTGCGGATTTCGATGTTTAGGGTTCTATATTATAACATTTGATCTTTGTAGTTTTCGATGTTATAATATAGACCCACTAATAATCTCCTCTCCAAAACTCAACATGGTTTCAGGCCATATCACAGCACTACCTCCGCTCTGCTCTCCTTCAACAATGCTATACTTCACCACAAAAACAATGGCCTCTTCTCTATTGCCGTATGTCTAGATCTCTCAAAGGCCTTTGACATGGTATCTCATGAGCTACTATCTCTGCTCTCCCCAGCCTCTCCTTCTCACAATCAGTCTGCAGCTGGTTCCACAGCTATCTACATGGACACCATCAATCAGTAATCTGGGACGATAACCTATCACCTCACCTCCCAGTTATGCTCAGAGTTCTCCAAGGGTCTATCCTTGGCCCTCTGTTATTCTCACTTTTCACTAACAACCTATATACTGCCACCACACAGGCATCTGTTATACAGTATGCAGATGACTCTACTCTCATCGGCTCTGCCCCCACTCTGCCAGAACTACAACAAATCACACAGGAATTATTCTTTTCTGTAGAAAGCTGGCTATCCAATGCACAGCTCCTACTCAACCCAAGTAAGACAAAACTTCTCCTGTTCCAACCTTCCAAAGCCACCCAAAACACCCCCCACTTCAACATTCTCGCCAAAGACAATACCATCATCTCTCCATCAGAACACACAAAATTACTACGTGTTGAAATAGACAACAAACTTAGATTTGACAACCACATATCCCTCACACTAAAAAAAGTTCACAAGAAACTTGGTGCATTATATCGAAGCCGCCAATTCCTAACCAAGGTGGCTAGAATCTCCATAGCCAATTCCCAGCTAATCTCCACCCTACTCTATGCATCCCCCATACTAACCAACCTTAGACAGACAGACCTACACAAACTGGATGCTTGTTACAACAAAATTACTAAATTTGTCACTGGAACCTCCTACCATCCTTGTATCTCCCTTAAAGAAGTAAACTGGCTAGAACTCCCCCAACTCCTTCACTTTAATCAACTCACCCTCGCTCATACATTTATTAACCACTCCCATAACATCCCTTCCCTTCAAACCCTTCTCCAACCCTATCACTCCACTAGGCCCCTAAGATCAAGCAATAAAAATCAACTCACTGTTATTAAACCCAAACACTCAGCAGGAGAAGCCATATTTTCATATACCATATCTAAACTTTGGAACAATCTTCCACCCTCTATAACTACTCTACCTTCCAGCAGCCTTTTCAAGACTGCACTCAAATTCCACTTAAATTTGCACTGGCTTTGTCCTTGTTCTAATCCAGACTAATACCCCCACCCCTACCCCCCACCTAGACTCTTAACCCAACTATACTACTGCCACTACTAACCACAGTCAGAAATAGCTAGTTGTCTTTACATACTTTAAAATCTTGTCTGACAACTTTGTTACTAATGCTATAAATGACAAGAAACTATTTTAACTTGCAACATTTACTGTATATACTGTTGATAATCAATATCTTGTTATTGTATTAAAGCCAGCAACCAATAATGTTGTTTACTATTGCTGCAATTTTGTATCTCTATTTATCATGTACATGATGGGGAGCTTTTCTCCCCTGGCATCCACTGAAAAAGGACCTGCATCCAGTCGGAATTTCGCGGTAAACAAATGTAAATAAATAAATAAATAAATATCCTGGCATGTTGCAGCTTCATAAGCCACATAAATTGTGGGCTTCTGGACTTGGCTGAGGATGTGGTGGAACAGGTAGTGGACAGGCATCTTCTTTCACTGCAGGATGCTTTTCAGTGAGTTCAAGACTCACTGCCCAGTCAGTGCCGACCACCTCACCACCACAGGCTTCCACCCTCTCAACACTGGGGTCATCCATTGCAACACCATCAGGCAGAAGAAACATTTGATATGCCTTCCTGTTACAACCTTCACTTCACCTTCTGCATTCCCTGAACTTCTGTCCTACATCCTCTAACCTACTTCCTACCCATACTCCTCATGTGCATAAAAAAAAATGAAAAATCCCCTTGATTTTTTCTTTTTTGTTTCCCTCTATATTATGTCACTCTTTTTTCAATCTTTCCTATCTTCCCCTTTCCACTATTAAAGACACAGACAGGGGGCCGGATTCACAAAGGCTTGCATGGAGTCTAAGAGTAGTGTAAGACTCCAGACAGCCAATATGTCTGCCGAGCGATCCAGGAACAGCCAGCAGGCGTGTGCATGAGAGCTCCTAAAACAACTCTTGCAGGGACAGTGTTAGGTTATGCAAATTACCTCATTTGCTGCTTTAAGCTATGCAAATGAGGTAAATTTGCGATGCAGGAAACACTAACCTGTCCGAGTAAGAGTAGTATTATTTGCAGAAATGTACTCAGTTGGTAACTGAGTGTCGTTCTGCAAATAGCAAAACGGAGCAATGACAGCTCCAAATAAAGGATGCATCCAGTTGAGGAAGCATGCCAATGGCCAAATATAAGACCATTGGCATTTTTATGTGGTGCAAAATAATAAAAAATAATTTTTTTCCCATGATCTCCAATGGTTAAACATAGCACAGCACCGTGCAAATGTGCTGCGCTCTAAAAACCATAAAAAAAAATTAAAAGCCAAAAATAGGCATTTTATTAAAAATATCCATCTGCCATGCAAGTGAATGGCAGGCTGAAGACAACATGGCTACTGAGTAGTGGTTGCTAAGGGGGGAAGCTCAGTCTGAGAGATGTAACCAAGCATTAGTAGGCAATCCTATGCAAATGAGTATAAGGATAGTGAATCCCAGTTTTCTCTGCCATGTGAACCATGTCCCTAGAGTGTAAGAGTAGGATTAGGGGAGTAACAGAGTAGAAGATAGGTGACATCATGAGGGGGGTATGTATCAAAGACTGTAAGCTTATTGGAGCAGAGTGGCATGTGTTTGCTGTTTGTTACTCAGGAATGGAAGAGGCGTGTCTACTGAAACCCAGAAACCGAAGGCGTACGCTCTTGAAAAGATGCTTACACTGTGTGCGCGCGTGTGCACGCCTGTACACCTGTCTAAGCCTGTGTGCACGTGTGTGCACCTGTGTAAACCTGTGTAAAGCTGTCTAAGCCTGTGTGCACGGATGTGCACCCGCCTAAGCCTGTGTAAGCCTGTGTAAGGCTGTGTACGCGCGTGTGTGCTCGTGTGCGCATGTATGCGCTTGTTTGCGCTGCGCTGCCCCCTGTGGAAACAGAAAGGGAAAAGGAAGAAAAAGTGATAGTAGGAAGATAACCAAGGAGAACTAGCAGAGCTGCCAGGTGAAATCAATCAGAATCAGCCAATTACACAGGCAGTACACTAGCCCCAGCCCAGCACTTAAAACTCTGCAAACAACATTCCCCCATGTTTTACTCAGAAACACTGCAACACTGCAGTATACAAAGAGAAGTGAAAACTTAAAAAGCTTAACTGAGAAAAAAAAATGTTAGGGGCTGCCATTGCTATTATAAGGCAAGATGTGCAAGATGCTGAGGGTGGTGCCATTGCAGATGTTGCTGAGCAACCCACAGTGAGGAGACAGAGAAGAGTGTACAGACCCAGGGTAGCCTAACAGGGGCTACATGAGCTGGAGATAGTGGAGCGCTATAGAGTGGACAGAGAGCTCCTGCAGCAAATTGTTGAGCTGTGCAGGCCACGCCTCACACACAAAACCAACAGAGGGGAACCCATCCCAGTGGAAACCAAGGTACGTTGTTGGTCTAAGAATACTAGCAACAGTTACCTTCCCGAGACCAACTGGTGATATGATGGGGATTTCACAGGCATCAGCATCCAGGGTACTGCACCAGTTCCTGAATGCCATGTCAGCACATGTTGGTGATTATGTATATTTCCCCAATTCCTGTGAGGTATTGGCTAGCAATATGCGTCTCTTCCAGCAAATAGCGGAATACCCTGAGGTAGTGGGTGCAATTGACTGCACGCACATACACATCAAACCACCAGCCAGTGAGCGGGGTAGGGCCTACATCAACCACAAGGGCTTCCACTCCATCAACTGCCAGGTCATGTGCGATGCACAGGGCATAATATTGAATGTGTGTGCTGGCTGCCCTGGAAGCTACCATGATTCCCATATCTGGCATCTGATGCAGCTGTACCAGACATTTGCCAATGGGGACATCCCTGACAGTCACCTAGTGGGGAATACTGGATACGCACTGAAGCCGTGGCTGATGACACCCATCAGAAATGCACACACACCTGAACAAGAACTCCATAATGAGGCACATGTACAAACAGGAAATGTAATTGAGCATGTGTTTGGGATGCTCAAGTCATGGCTCCGGTGCCTGGACACATCCAGTGGAGCCTTGCATTACTCACCAACTACATGTACCCAAATTGTCATGGTATGTGCCATGCTACACAATATGATCCTGCGAAAACAGCTGCAGCAGGAACAGCATGGGTCAGGGCCAAACAGCCCCCCATCATTGCCAAGGCCTGCACAGACACAGCGTGACTCGGAGGAGGAACAACCTGAGCCTGCCCCAGTAGGCAGAAGGAGGCGTGCCCAGTATGCCTTGGCCTTGGCAAAGAGGCAACGCATAGCACATACACTGGTTCAGTAGGAACCCTGGAAATGATACCTCTCTCTGACTCGCACATACAATAAAAGGGATGCCTAACTTGACACTACCTGTTTCCAAACATGTATAGGGAGTGTAGTATGTGCATCCGACATAGGCAGCCCTGCAGCATCACCGGAGGCATGATTGCCATGTTTTAAGCAATATAAAGCAGTGCTAAGCAGCATTTACCAATATTTAGTATATGTAAACAAAATTGCCCGTGCTAACTAGCGCAATGTTGGACAACGTTGAGCAATGTTGGGCAAGTTCGGGCAAAGTCGTGCAAAGTTGAGCAAAGTCAGGTAAACATGCTCATATTTGCTTTACTGTTCCTTAAGCAGTCTGGTCTGCCCAGCATGAAAATAAAAAGCAGTGACAGGTCTCGAACCCAGGATACTGTGCACTATAGTCACAGCACTAAACCACTAAGCCATGATAGCATTTCAGTGGCACAGACACAGCAGGACAATTGTACAGTAATGCAAACACAAAGAAATGCTGTATCATGTCCCTAAAGAGGCATATGGGTAACCTCCCCCACAGGCCTATGCAGACAGAGAACATCAGGCCAGGCTGTGTGATGTGGGTTGTGTAGGCTATGAAGTCGCAATCTAATATACGTGACATTGGACGCTAGGATCTGTAGCACAGTAGTATGCCTCAAGCCGGTACGATAGGCAACAGTACAGACTGAAATTGTGTACCGTACATAGCAGTGCAGGCATAGCAAATGTGTATAAGTGTCAGATGAAACCCTCATCCTATGTACACCCACAGTAATAATCAAGTGTGCCCCTGGGTAGAAATGTACAAAGAATAGCTGTCCCCTCTGTATGTAGAAATGTTGATAAGTCTATGCAAAGTGTCTCATGGAAGCCCTGCAGGCACAGCATGATTTTTGTTGATCTATGACACAAAGGTGAGCCCTGCTGTAAAAATACAACTTGATTTTCCATACACATATAGTATAAATGTCTATACTGGGTGTGCTCACACACTCTAACAAATGTAGTGGATTTCATTCAGCATTACACTGAAAGGTCATACTGGGCATGCTCACACACTATGTAGGTGATAATAAGGGATCTATGGACAAATGTGGATAGACATCTCTACTTCCAGAAACACATTCACAAAGTTGTCAGAAGATTATGCTATGTGTTCACATAAACTGCCAAGGTCTGTACATGTAGGTCAAAGGAGGTTCCCAGTACTCATCAGTCATCAGACCCATCAGAGAGTACCACAACACACTTGTAATGAATCAGACTAGGCACGTTCAGCAGCCAAAAAGACCACTGAAGTACCCTAACAAGAGGATTACTGGCCTCAAACAGTTGCCCCATGCAACAAGACTTAATGTAACCCAATCTGTACTCTGTTGCATACTGTCTACTCAGGAGATCTCTGCCCAACAGACAGGTCCATGTCATGGCTACATTCAGATCTGTACTGAGTTACAGCTCAATGGCACTAAATATACAGACCCAACTGATATTGCCAACATCCTGGCAGATAGGATCAGTGTTAACTGTACCCCCCTCTCACCCATGAAAGAGCACATCTCTATAATGGAAGATGGCAAAGTTGCTGTCATCACGGCTGCACAGGTAAAAAACACTCTCCAAAGCCAGTATCACAGCAGCCATGGGATCAGATAACTTCACAGGCTGTGTTCCACACAAACCACAGAACGAACAGGCACCACACTGACGTACCATGTACAGTCATAGCCTCACCTTATGCTTTGTGCCTGTTGAATGGTGCACATTGAAGGTTATCCCACTACACAAGGGTGGAGACACCACGGACCCCAGGAACTAGCACCCCATTAGCCTGATGAGCCCGCTCTTCAAGGCCATGGAATGTATCATCATACAACATATAAACAATTACATTTGTAATCCCCAAACCCTGGACCACAACCATGTTTGGTTTGTAAAATTCAGATCATGTCATCTAAACCTGATAGATGACATTGAAGCAGTCAACAGAACCGTCGACAAGGGTAAGGTGGTTCACACAGCCTATGTTGATCCTGCCACGGCTTACAACACCACCCCACACTCTGGAAATATAGATAAACCCACTAAACTAGGTATAAATTGCTATGTCACAAGATGGGTTGCCAACAGGGTTACTGACAGAACACACACTGTGAAAGTAGCAGACTCCAAGTATGACTTTGGACCAGTGATGAGTGCAGTACCACAAGGTCCAGTCCTGTGTCTTGTCCTGTTTATTATCTACTTCCCTGAAGTAAACTTTAACATGGAAGGTCTGTGGCTACAGAAGTTACCAGAGGACTGCAAACTAGGAGCCATAATTGTAAACACTAAAGATGTGGACATCCTACAAAAGGGCTTCACTGAGACAGATGGCTATTGTCAAAGCCATGGGCTCTAGCTCAATGCCAAAAGGTGCATTGTCATCCCCTTTGTTAAAACCTCTGTAGCCAAGAACTACAACATAGGTGGTAGTATACTTAACATTGAAAGTGTGACAAGAGACATTGGGTCACAGGTGTACACTGGACACAAGTGTGATAATCACATCCCCACAGTAGTCAGGAAACCCTGCTATGTGGCACACCTCATCACAAAATGTGTCTCATGCAGAATAGAAGAGGACATTGTTCCCCACTACTCATCATTCACTAGAGCTATAATAGAGTACCAGGCCACTTTTGCTATGTACCTCACAAGACAACTACAACAACTGTAAAGCCTGCAGCAATACCTCACAAAGAGCATTAGTGGCCAGAAATACATGCCATACACAGACCATTTCAAAATGCTCCATCTGTACTCCCTTGCATATCGCCTACTCAGATGTGTTCACTGCCTAACATACAAAGCTATGTCAAATGCAGAGCTGTTGGACATGCTCCACGTAAAACACTCACAATCCCTCTGACCTTCGGACCCAAAACCACGAGTGAAATACAAAAGGAAGGGGTGTACCCATTTACCTTATGGATACTCACACCTTCAGGTTAGTGGCATAGCATGAGGTCTTGGAGACCATGCAAGTGCAACTAACATTGGGCAAAGCTGCTCATCAGATTGTAGCCTACTACAGATCACCTACCTTGTCACAGGAACCTCACTCAGTATTCCTGAGAACAGTGGAAAATATAGAGGTCCTATCAAACACCATTATATGAGGTGATTACAACTACCCAAACATTGAGTGGGAGAATTACTTGTGTATAACTTCCTTTGCCCAATGCTTCCTAGAGTTTAAAAGATCTAACATCCTGGAACAGCTGGTCACCATGCCCACTAGAGGTGACACCATACTGGACATGATCATCACCAACATGGGGTACCAGTGTTCCACAAACAGAGATAAAGCCCTCACTGGTAATATCAGATCATAAAGTAATCACATTGGACATCCACATCCCACCCCTCCACCCAGTCAATGAAACCACCGTGAAGACATTTTCAAAAGCAAACTGCACACGTCCCAAGACAAAAGTGGAAAGTTCCAAAGACCTCTTGCTGTAGGATAATGGTATACAATCTGCCGAATCAGTTACAAGTGAATCCTATGAGCAGCTACAGGCATGCATGGAACGAGACATCACAAATAAAATGAAGATGCACTCCTCCAAAAATAAGAAAACAATCTGATGGTCGTTGCCCATAAGTAAGCTAGACAACAGAAGGAGGAAACTAACACCTGATAGAGCCAACTTCACTAAAGGAAGGGCATCACTGATCATTATTAGGAAGAAGCAACGATCGCCCATAAAATAATTCAAGGGCACTTTCAAAAGACAAATTGCCAAGGACTGTAGGAATGACAACCACAAAGCCTGTGGTAGCTATACCAGACATGTAGGTATCAACTTCCAAATATGCTGTCAGCTACTGACAAATGGCAAGGAATACAGTGAACCAACTTTCATTGCCCACATCCTGGGGGACAAGTTCAGTGCAAACCTCCCCCCATCACCCCCAAAAGGGCCTGTGCCAATCACAGAAGGATGCAGAGCCCCAGACGTCATGGACATGCAGGTAAAGACAGCCCTCTCCAAAGCCAAGAACACAGCATCAATAGGACTGGATGGTGTCCCAGGCTGCTTCATACACTAGGCCCAAAAGGAACTACACCCTCACCTACATTCACTGCCCAGACTCAATTGTACCACAGGGTATGTACCCAAAGAATGGCATACACTAACAGTCATCCAGCCCCACAAAGGGGGTGCCACAACAGAATCTGGAAACTATTGCCCTATATGTCTACTCAGCCTGGTGTACAAAGTTATTGAGCAAATTGTCAGGGAACCCATAAACACTGACATTGGGGACCTCCAGACACTGTACTCTTCACAGCCCCGCCTTGTTAAAGGCAGATCCTGCCTCCTAAACATAGTTGACTTACTACAAACAGTTACCAAGGACATTGATGGAGGTGAAAGTAGTCCACACAGCCCACCTGGACCTCACTAAGGACTTTTTACACCATTCCCCACTCTGTCATCATGGACACGCTTACCAGCCTGAACATCAACAGCTATGCACAAGATGTGTGGCCAAGTGGCTCACAGATCAAACACACATGTTCAGAGTTGCAGGTGCCATGTCTGACTCTAAGACAGTCACAAATGGCATCCCACAGGTCTTGGCCCTGGGACCCCACCTGTTCAGTAGACACTGTTCAGAGGTACAGGCAAGCACAGGAGGAGTATGGCTGAACAGGTTAGCAGATGACTGCTAACTGTGGTCCATAATCGACTCTATGGCTGACACACACATCCTCCAAAAGGGGCTTACAGAGACAGATACCTGGTGTCAAAACAATGCCACAAGAAGAATGGCAAAGAATGCATAGTCATCCCCTTTGGCTAAAACAAAGTGGAAACAAATTACCACATAGGTGGTACTCCAGTATGTATGGAGAATGTCATGAAGGCCCTGGGGACACAGTTAGATAGTACACTCTTCTTTGATGATCACATAGCCAAAGTGTTTAGACATACCTTCTATGTAGCCCACCCAATGTCACCTAATGTAACCCACTTTGTCTAGTCTGATGATGTCACCAACCTACAAATATACCTGTGGAAAGTAGAGCTCACAGTAATGTGTATAGGGTGTCGTGTAAATATGTACTCCTGTAGTATCATAAACCAGTTAGGTAGGGGTTTGAATCCTGCACTTGACAAGTGTGTGTGTGTGTGTGTGTTTGTTTGTGTGTGATCTCTTTGGAGAACAGCAACCTTTTTGGAGAGTACTCATACACCTTAAAAGTGGTATACTAATCTTTGTCAGGTCTGATGATGTCATCATCCTACAACTATACCTGTGGAAAAGAGAACTCACAGTAATGTGTATAGCGTGTTGTGTAAATGCTTACTTCTGTAATATCATAAATCAGTTAAGTAGGGGTTTGAATCCTGCATTTGACAAGTGTGTGTCTGCTTATGTGTAATCTCCTTGGAGAGAAGCAACCTCTTTGGAGAGTACTCAAACACCTTAAAAGTGGTATATTAGTCAGGTCTGATGATGTCACCATCCAACAAATATACCTGTGGAAAAGAGAACTCACAGTAATGTGTATAGGACGTCATGTAAATGCATAGTCCTGTAGTATCATAAACCAATTAGATAGGGGTTTGAATCCTGCACTTGACAAGTGTGTGTGTCTGCTTGTGTGTGCGCTCCTTGGAAAGGCACAACCTTTTTGAAGAGTACTCAAACACTTTAAAAATGGTATACTAATCTTTGTCAGGTCTGATGATGTCACCATCCTACAAATATACCTGTGGAAAGGAGAACTCACTGCAGTGTGTATAGCGCGTCATGTAAATGCGTACTCCTGTAGTATCATAAACCAATTAGGTAGGGATTTGAATCCTGCACTTAACACCTGTGTTTGTGTGTATTAACCTTGAAGAGGAGCAACCATTTTGTAGAATAGTAGAACACCTTACAAGTGGTATACTTATTTTTGTCAAGTCTGATGATGTCACCATCTTACAAATATACCTGTGGAAAAGAGATATCCCAGTGATGTGTATAGCACGCAGTGTTAAAGCATGCTGCTCTAGTTTCATGAAGTAGTTAAGTAGGGGTTTGAATCCTGCACTCGGTGAGTGCGTGTGCTCTATGTGTGTGGCACTGTTGGTCAATGTGTAGTGGGTTTTGTTTTTACTACTGTATGAAATATCAGTATGTATTGCACATGTGAGGTAGCTGTGTGGCAAATACATATACATACATGTTACCTCAATTATTGCATGTGTGTGAACCCTGCTTTCTCCAAGAACACAACTGTCATCTTTGCCAGACTGTGCTGCTGCTTCCCAGACGTTAGGTCACATCTGTATGCTTGTGACAAGGCCAGCCACTGCAGTGATCCCCGGCCTAGGTCATCCGTATCACACACACTCATTACGGTTTCTATTGAATTGTGTGAGTGAGGGTTTATGGCCGAGGTATATGTTAGACCTGTTCTAACGCAGCAAAGTCTGTCAATGATGACTATTCGTTATAGGTGTACAACAACCTTTGTGGATATGCATGCAGACCCCTTATTGCTTATGTGATCCACCGAGGTATTTCAAAATACCTTAGGAAATGTGATTATCAAAGGAGAGATGACGTAACACTTGGTTGCATGTACACATCGGTACCTGTTCATCATGTTGGTGGCTACTACCTATGTGGTACTGTGGGGATGCTATGTTCCGTAAAGTTGGATGACTATGCTTAGTTTGGCTAATAGCTTTACAGCATGGGTTTGACAACAGTTATCTGTCTGTATGATACCCTTGTGGAGGATGTGTGTGTCATCTGGAGAATGCATTATAGGCCACAGTATGCATTACCAGACATGGATGGACATATCCCTACTGTAATTGCTTGTACCTAAGAGAGCTATATGCCAAACAGGAGTGGTCTCAGTAATGGGTGCAGGTGAATACCACTGGTTACTGGCATAGTATAGTACCTAAAGGATCCAAATGTTGCTGTGTGTCCTACAGCTGTGTGTCAGTCATGAAGACATCATCTAATGATTGATTATGGTCAGGCTGTTGAAGTTATGTATACTACCAGAATGCAGAACAATGACAGATAGTAACAGTATCACCCACAGCACAGTGTCAAACCATGTCATACACACATGTGTAGTCAGGTTCGAAATGTGTAGTACAATGCATACTGGCCACCAATTGAAACTATGTAGCGTTACTGTGTAATACAGAGCATGTCACCCTGCCCATGTGTCCACTATGCACGTACATGCAGACAGTGCACCTCCACCATGTCTTCACTGCAATCTTTGAATAACACTTTATATGAGGTGATTACAACTACCCAAACATTGAGTGGGAGAATTACTTGTGTATAACTTCCTTTGCCCAATGCTTCCTAGAGTTTAAAAGATCTAACATCCTGGAACAGCTGGTCACCATGCCCACTAGAGGTGACACCATACTGGACATGATCATCACCAACATGGGGTACCAGTGTTCCACAAACAGAGATAAAGCCCTCACTGGTAATATCAGATCATAAAGTAATCACATTGGACATCCACATCCCACCCCTCCACCCAGTCAATGAAACCACCGTGAAGACATTTTCAAAAGCAAACTGCACACGTCCCAAGACAAAAGTGGAAAGTTCCAAAGACCTCTTGCTGTAGGATAATGGTATACAATCTGCGAATCAGTTACAAGTGAATCCTATGAGCAGCTACAGGCATGCATGGAGCGAGACATCACAAATAAAATGAAGATGCACTCCTCCAAAAATAAGAAAACAATCTGATGGTCGTTGCCCATAAGTAAGCTAGACAACAGAAGGAGAAACTAACACCTGATAGAGCCAACTTCACTAAAGGAAGGGCATCACTGATCATTATTAGGAAGAAACAACGACGCCCATAAAATAATTCAAGGCACTTTCAAAAGACAAATTGCCAAGGACTGTAGGAATGACAACCACAAAGCCTGTGGTAGCTATACCAGACATGTAGGTATCAACTTCCAAATATGCTGTCAGCTACTGACAAATGGCAAGGAATACAGTGAACCAACTTTCATTGCCCACATCCTGGGGACAAGTTCAGTGCAAACCTCCCCCCATCACCCCCAAAAGGGCCTGTGCCAATCACAGAAGGATGCAGAGCCCCAGACGTCATGGACATGCAGGTAAAGACAGCCCTCTCCAAAGCCAAGAACACAGCATCAATAGGACTGGATGGTGTCCCAGGCTGCTTCATACACTAGGCCCAAAAGGAACTACACCCTCACCTACATTCACTGCCCAGACTCAATTGTACCACAGGGTATGTACCCAAAGAATGGCATACACTAACAGTCATCCAGCCCCACAAAGGGGGTGCCACAACAGAATCTGGAAACTATTGCCCTATATGTCTACTCAGCCTGGTGTACAAAGTTATTGAGCAAATTGTCAGGGAACCCATAAACACTGACATTGGGGACCTCCAGACACTGTACTCTTCACAGCCCCTTGCTAAAGGCAGATCCTGCCTCCTAAACATAGTTGACTTACTACAAACAGTTACCAAGGACATTGATGGAGGTGAAAGTAGTCCACACAGCCCACCTGGACCTCACTAAGGACTTTTTACACCATTCCCCACTCTGTCATCATGGACACGCTTACCAGCCTGAACATCAACAGCTATGCACAAGATGTGTGGCCAAGTGGCTCACAGATCAAACACACATGTTCAGAGTTGCAGGTGCCATGTCTGACTCTAAGACAGTCACAAATGGCATCCCACAGGTCTTGGCCCTGGGACCCCACCTGTTCAGTAGACACTGTTCAGAGGTACAGGCAAGCACAGGAGGAGTATGGCTGAACAGGTTAGCAGATGACTGCTAACTGTGGTCCATAATCGACTCTATGGCTGACACACACACATCCTCCAAAAGGGGCTTACAGAGACAGATACCTGGTGTCAAAACAATGCCACAAGAAGAATGGCAAGAATGCATAGTCATCCCCTTTGGCTAAAACAAAGTGGAAACAAATTACCACATAGGTGGTACTCCAGTATGTATGGAGAATGTCATGAAGGCCCTGGGGACACAGTTAGATAGTACACTCTTCTTTGATGATCACATAGCCAAAGTGTTTAGACATACCTTCTATGTAGCCCACCCAATGTCACCTAATGTAACCCACTTTGTCTAGTCTGATGATGTCACCAACCTACAAATATACCTGTGGAAAGTAGAGCTCACAGTAATGTGTATAGGGTGTCGTGTAAATATGTACTCCTGTAGTATCATAAACCAGTTAGGTAGGGGTTTGAATCCTGCACTTGACAAGTGTGTGTGTGTGTGTGTGTTTGTTTGTGTGTGATCTCTTTGGAGAACAGCAACCTTTGGAGAGTACTCATACACCTTAAAAGTGGTATACTAATCTTTGTCAGGTCTGATGATGTCATCATCCTACAACTATACCTGTGGAAAGAGAACTCACAGTAATGTGTATAGCGTGTTGTGTAAATGCTTACTTCTGTAATATCATAAATCAGTTAAGTAGGGTTTGAATCCTGCATTTGACAAGTGTGTGTCTGCTTATGTGTAATCTCCTTGGAGAGAAGCAACCTCTTTGGAGAGTACTCAAACACCTTAAAAGTGGTATATTAGTCAGGTCTGATGATGTCACCATCCAACAAATATACCTGTGGAAAGAGAACTCACAGTAATGTGTATAGCGTCATGTAAATGCATAGTCCTGTAGTATCATAAACCAATTAGATAGGGGTTTGAATCCTGCACTTGACAAGTGTGTGTGTCTGTGTGTGCGCTCCTTGGAAAGGCACAACCTTTTTGAAGAGTACTCAAACACTTTAAAAATGGTATACTAATCTTTGTCAGGTCTGATGATGTCACCATCCTACAAATATACCTGTGGAAAGGAGAACTCACTGCAGTGTGTATAGCGCGTCATGTAAATGCGCATCCTGTAGTATCATAAACCAATTAGGTAGGGATTTGAATCCTGCACTTAACACCTGTGTTTGTGTGTATTAACCTTGAAGAGGAGCAACCATTTTGTAGAATAGTAGAACACCTTACAAGTGGTATACTTATTTTTGTCAAGTCTGATGATGTCACCATCTTACAAATATACCTGTGGAAAGAGATATCCCAGTGATGTGTATAGCACGCAGTGTTAAAGCATGCTGCTCTAGTTTCATGAAGTAGTTAAGTAGGGGTTTGAATCCTGCACTCGGTGAGTCACGTGTGCTCTATGTGTGTGGCACTGTTGGTCAATGTGTAGTGGGTTTTGTTTTACTACTGTATGAAATATCAGTATGTATTGCACATGTGAGGTAGCTGTGTGGCAAATACATATACATACATGTTACCTCAATTATTGCATGTGTGTGAACCCTGCTTTCTCCAAGAACACAACTGTCATCTTTGCCAGACTGTGCTGCTGCTTCCCAGACGTTAGGTCACATCTGTATGCTTGTGACAAGGCCAGCCACTGCAGTGATCCCCGGCCTAGGTCATCCATTATCACACACACTCATTACGGTTTCTATTGAATTGTGTGAGTGAGGGTTTATGGCGAGGTATATGTTAGACCTGTTCTAACGCAGCAAAGTCTGTCAATGATGACTATTCGTTATAGGTGTACAACAACCTTTGTGGATATGCATGCAGACCCCTTATTGCTTATGTGATCCACCGAGGTATTTCAAAATACCTTAGGAAATGTGATTATCAAAGGAGAGATGACGTAACACTTGGTTGCATGTACACATCGGTACCTGTTCATCATGTTGGTGGCTACTACCTATGTGGTACTGTGGGGATGCTATGTTCCGTAAAGTTGGATGACTATGCTTAGTTTGGCTAATAGCTTTACAGCATGGGTTTGACAACAGTTATCTGTCTGTATGATACCCTTGTGGAGGATGTGTGTGTCATCTGGAGAATGCATTATAGGCCACAGTATGCATTACCAGACATGGATGGACATATCCCTACTGTAATTGCTTGTACCTAAGAGAGCTATATGCCAAACAGGAGTGGTCTCAGTAATGGGTGCAGGTGAATACCACTGGTTACTGGCATAGTATAGTACCTAAAGGATCCAAATGTTGCTGTGTGTCCTACAGCTGTGTGTCAGTCATGAAGACATCATCTAATGATTGATTATGGTCAGGCTGTTGAAGTTATGTATACTACCAGAATGCAGAACAATGACAGATAGTAACAGTATCACCCACAGCACAGTGTCAAACCATGTCATACACACATGTGTAGTCAGGTTCCGAAATGTGTAGTACAATGCATACTGGCCACCAATTGAAACTATGTAGCGTTACTGTGTAATACAGAGCATGTCACCCTGCCCATGTGTCCACTATGCACGTACATGCAGACAGTGCACCTCCACCATGTTCACAGATATACACCTGCAAATCTGTGTTCCACACATACTGTCCACTCTCTACATGCTGCCAATACTACACACATCAGCCAAGTGGCACGTAGGTGGACAATACACTATTTTGAATAACACTGGTGTAAACAATACTACAATGACAATCATAGCTTTAATCCATCATGCCTGCTCAGCTACACCTTCAAGCATATCATTGCACTCTACAGCTGACAACATGGTAACATTGCTATAATGCTATAAAGTTAACCTGTGCATCAGCATCATGGTAGCCTGTTCTTGCATCAATGTTACAGATGACAGGAGGTGGCACAGGTTTCATCATATGCACAGGGTGTGTTGTTGGTTTGCCAGAGGCCTACAGTGAGCCATCCAATTGACATGTATGTGTGTGTGAATGTGTGCATGTGTGTGTGTGTGTGTGTGTGTGTGTGTGTGTGTCTGTGTGTGTGTGTGTGTGAGGGGCAAGAGTACTGCTAAGGGCCAATGTTGATGTAATGTGTGCGGGTTTGTGTTAGCCCTAGGTATCTGGTTCATGTGTGTGTGTGTCTGCATGCACATAATTCCACCATGTGGCTGCCATATACAGGTATTTGTGGGACAGCCACAGACTGTACCTGCCAGGCTTTACAGATCACCGTCTCTGGCCACAGATACAGTACCTGTGCCTGGCAGGGGTGCTACTGACACTATCAGGTATTAAGCCACACTGGGTACTATCCCCAGAGGTAGATGGATGTACACTGGACCCAGGTCCCTGCTGGGACTGTCCAGAGCCACATGCATGTGGTCTTCTAGGATGTTCTATGGACAGCCCACCTCCAACATTGCTGGGGCTGGTACTGGCACTATGGGAGTGGCTGTGACTTGAGGGACATCCGTGGCGACTGCCAGCTGCTGATGTTGCTGGCATACATTGACGTCGACGACTCAACCATCCCGCACTGTCCTGACACATGGACATGATATTGCGGAGGACATCTAATGTCTCTCCCCAACATCTATCTGTGACCTCCGTGTAATGATGGATGGCACCTGCTAGGTCATGGATACTGTCAATTACAGAGGTGTTATGTACCCTCTGTGCCCTTAGTCCCTGTCTGGTGTACCGTTCCATACATGCCTGTGCCTCCATGACAGGCTGGAACATGCGTGACATTGTCAGACCTGTGGCACGTCTGCCAGTGGCATGATGAGCAGCAGTGCTCTGATGAGAACCCCTGGACATCTGCCTATGTGGTACCCTTCCAAACATCTGGGTATGGCTGCTGTGTTGGGATGCATGTGCCATGGATACCATACTGTCCTGGTCAATGCTGACTGTACGCTGTCCCTCAGCTAAGGGCATTGGTGATGGATGTATTGGCAGTATGACTGTGTGCATGGATGGGGTGGACACTTGTGTACTGTCGATTGGTGGCCCAACGACAGACCCTGGCAAACATGTTTGTGCCTCAACACACCTATCATCATCATCACTATTTTGCTCAGTGACAATGGTATCCCCGCTGCAGTGAACCAGCCCAAAGTCAACACCTGTGAGAGGAAGACAGGAAACACACTTTACGACCTGTACATGATGTCGGCACACATGCACACATGCACACATGCACACATGAACACATGAACACATGCACACATGAACACATGAACACATGCACACATGCACACATGAACACAGGAACACATGCACACATGCACACATGCACACATGAACACATGAATACATGCACACATGCACACATGAACACATACACACATGCACACATGCACACATGAACACATGCACACATGCACACATGCACACATGAACAAAAGCACGCATGCACACATGAACACATGAACACATGCACACATGAACACATACACACATGCACACATGCACACATGAACACATGAACACATGAACACATGCACACACATGCACACAAATGCACTCCTCACTAAAACAGACACACACACACACACACACACACACACACACACACACACACACCACCAGCAATCCAGAACATACTCAATAGCAGGTGATGGTGGGGTACAGTATCACAAGGCAAACAGTTATATCACACATGTCAGCATGCAGGACGTGTGTTGCTCAACAGCATGCAGTGCGAGTGTAGACAGCCCTTGCTAATAACAGTATACATGGCTTTGATGCATGTGTGTTGTTGTTCAGTGATCGGCCTCACCCTGGAACGCAATGTGTACATGGACTCAACATTGCTCTGCAAGTATTAAAAGTTCTGCAATGTTCTGTGCACCATCACTCACAGGTATACATACCATGGCTGGATGTGTAGCTGTGTGTCACATAGATATCCATTTCTGATTAGAGCATCTGTGTCTTTAGCAGATGATTGTGGACACAGGTTTAGCACATGCATGCTATGTATACACACAGGATGAGTGGTGCATGTATACCTGATGGGATATCATTGCTCAACATAGCCATTGTACAGTGGTTATGGTGAGTGTAGGACATATTGTGGACATGCCAGTGCCAGCCATGACATGGCATGCTACAACACAACTACAATGTTAAACTTCACACATACACAGTGTGTGTCATGTGACCTATACACTCAATAGCATTGCAAGACATATATGTGTCACTTTGTACAAATGGTGATTGCTATGCATAATGTGTATTGGTGTATATGTTTGCACACACACAATATTGAGGTGCATAGCAGTTAATGCTATGTGCGGTACTGTGGTCACTGTAACTGGATGGGGTGTAGTACCATGAGCCATCATCATGCAGCATCATGTGGTCACTCAAGGCTACTAATGTGTGCCAGACCAGCACATACCATGCTGTACCGGAACTGCAGTACCATGGCTACCTTCACCATTTCACAGCCAGTTGTTACATGGGTTTGTATGGTGCCCAATAGGGGGCATTGCCTAACATGAATGTGTTATGTGTTGAAGAGTGTCGCACAGCCACATGAGAGGCATCTACCCCTCAGGTATATTATGTGTGCTGTGTGGATGACATTTGGGATACTGGAGTGTGACCTTACAGCGGGTGTCTGAATATGCCATGTGTAGCATGTTAACGTGTACTGCGTCTGACAAAGTTGTGTATGTTGTGGCCATGTGTATCGACTCTGCCTATCCAACATCCACTACAATGTTGCCACAATTGTGTGGGATGCTGTGTGTATTGTATGTGTTTTAGGCAGCTACCCACGTTACTGGGATGTGCATAGTCTCACAGCAAACATGCACAGCATGCATTATGCGTAGGTGTGATACGTGTACATGGCCTATACCTCACCTATGACATACACATATAATTAGCAATTTTAAATGTAGAACACACTCACCAGCATGGGTCTGCTGCCTTGCTATCACACCAGAGGGACCCACAAGGATATGAGACAGTTTGTCAGTGGCAACAACTGTGGCATTGATACTGTGTGTTTGCAATGTTACAGTAGTACAACGGTTGACAGTCACAGGCCTACAGATTATATTCCTAATTATTAGTATTGCACAACACTAGGCACCACATCTTCTAACTACACAGTACACATCTCACATAAGCATGCTCTACCAATAGAGGTAACAGTAGTCTACAGCTATGCCATGTTACCTGCACACTCCGTGTCAACTTGCTGTGTGGCTCCGGCCTCCATGATGATGCATGTTAGTTGTTGTTGTTGGCCAGGAGCCACCTGGCTCAGGAGCAGCTCCTCCACTCTGGTGAGGGGGGATGGATGGCTACTCCACCACCTGTGGCAAGCTGTTGTCCACGGATATCAGATGCATGCTGCCGGACATGTCTAATTAAATCACTGCAGTGATGGCATACCTGCTCATATGTCCGGTTATGCATGCCTATGTCATTTACCCTATGGACAAGATCTTGCCACAGTGCAGTCCGCTCATGCTGGTCCTGGCTGGTTCTGGAGAACAGCAGGGCATAGTGCTGCACCAGGCTTGTTGTTATTAGTTCCTCCTCTGCCGGGCTATAGCTGGGGTTACGATGATGGGACATGACCCTAGAAGACAATGAAACAATATGTGTGAGCAAGTCATGTGGCACACTTAACATTCTAAAGTACAGATATCAATAAACTGCCATATATAACAACCTATTGGCTGTCAGAGGATACACACTTTCAATACCACATATCAGTGCTCAGCCCACAACTGCCTGACAGTGCCTGGCACACCCTATATATCAAACCATGTTTTGCACAGCAACAAAGATAAACCAGTATGTAAGACTATAAACAGTACATGGTACACTGTATGCAACACAATGCACCACCTAGCCACAGGAGGTATATATCAAGCTAATGCATCAAGAAATATGTAATCCATTGCAATGATTGTGAAGTCCAGTTACAGTATTACCAGTATACCACACTAGTCGTTGATGGCAAACCCCTGCCTAACAAATGTGCACATTCGTTAATATAGGTGGCATACTGCTGTACTACACTATACATGTTGCTAGATATGCACCTATATCCTGTAACACACATATGACCAAGGCCATGGTACAGGCATACCCACACACACATCAGACATACATACCAGACATAAAGGTATGGCAACCCAGATGACCTTTACCTGTGTACCATACAGTACTGTGTGTCAGTAGTTACGAAAACGTATGCCTGAGGTATGTAATCTGTGAGGACTACAGGGAACACTCAAAACAGTGTCTCCAAGAAATGTGGACATACACCATACTGTGCTGTTTAGGCATACAGCTTCAGGTAGTACTGCAGTTCATACAGGAGTTGTATTCACCAGCAGTAACACTCAATAAGCATACATGTACTGCTTTAGCCTACAATAGAACTCTCCAGTCGACACCAAGGGACTACGACACACCATATGGCGTACTGCTTTTTCCGCCTAGCAATTGCATACACATCTTTTGCTGGGATCACAGCTAGGACACATAATACCATGAAACAGTTTCCCACTAAGCTATCACACATATACAGAACACTGACACATTCACCAACACATTCACCATCACACTCAGTCAACCTCACATAGCAATTATTGCAACAAGTACATGTGGGTGTGTATCACTTCATAGGTAGGTAATAGGCTATTGGCCCTAGGGCCTATAGAGGTCTAGCCATATGCTACCCTGGCCTTTGACACACAGGTAATTACGTTTCACGTGGCCCTGACAAGCAGAGCCACAGAGGTGATTCCCGGGTGTATTTCCTATCTCCCATACAATCATCAGGATTATTTATGACAACTGCTAATTAGGAGCTTTGTTTGCTATTGATAGGTGGTTTGTTCCAGAGTATGGGATGTCTCTGAGATAGGAATCTATCCCTCCAGCATGTGCTTTTTATTGAGGTCACAAGGTTTAGGTCCCCTAGAGCGTGTAGCTTGTAGGGATTGTGATCTGTTTACGTGGGGCATGTCCAACAGCTGTGGGTTTGGCATAGCTTAGTATGTTAGGCAGATGTCACCTCTGGGTAGGCGGTATGCAACACAGTCTAGTTGTGTGTTTGTGAGATGGTCTGCATAGGGCATCTGATTGAGGTTAGTATTACTCTTTGTGAGGTATGTCTGTGTCGTTTCCAGTTGCTGTAGATGTCTTGTGAGGTACATACCACATGGGGCATTGTACTCTATAATGGGCGTTATGTGTGATGAGTAGAGGGGAACACTGACCTATATTTCCCTGGATGACACACCTTTTGTGATGACGTGTGCCATGTAGACAGTTGACATGACTAGTCTGGCACTGTGATTATCAGAGGGGAGACTACTGTGTCCCATGGTCTCTTATCACACCTTCGGTGTTTAGTAGGCTACCACCTATGTGTTAGTTAATGGGTACAGAGTTTTTGCAAGAAGGGATGCCAATGCAGTGTCAACATTGAGCTTGAGTCCATGGTTTGTCACCAGGCATCTGTTGTAGTAAATATGTCCCTGTCTCTCTCCCTCTCTCATTCTCTCATATAAATATATATATATATATATATATATATATATATATATATATATATATATATATATATACACATACATATAAACATCCATTGGTGTACATATAGATATACATATAGGCACATATACAGTCCACCCTTCATGGTGGGGATATCACTTATGTGAAGGTTGTGAGGTATACAGTTATGTCATAATATTGCACAGTGTTGTGCGGAATGCATTGAAGGTGTTCTCAACCCATGTAGCTTTAGCAGGCCTCACTGGCTGCAACACTGCAAACCTGACAAATCATACCCACAGCGTTTAATCACCACATATCATATACCAGCACTGTATTCTGTCTTGTTTGCCACACACTACAACCTACATAGAAATATGCACATAACAACCTTCAACAACATATATATGTCCACCCTTCACAAACAGTTGCAGTATGTCCCTTGTTCTATGCACATGTACAGATGCTAATATATCTGACACAGACAGATCTCTCCATATGTGTGTACCATACACACACAAGGTCCACACTGTTATAAGTTTGTGTACCTCACGGCTGACCTGTTGGGCCTTGCTGCAACATGAACAGGTGTCACATGTGAGCACACAGTAATATTAGAGGGTGTATATATAGCTGCAAATGCTAGATTAGCATACTAGCCTGGTACAGCTGTTGCCAATGCTAAGCTACACATTAATATGACTATCATGCATTTGTTGCTCTGTCACATCCATGTTTATATAACCGTATGCGCTACTCCCCCAAACAGA
This sequence comes from Protopterus annectens, assembly GCF_019279795.1. Classification (NCBI taxonomy): domain Eukaryota; kingdom Metazoa; phylum Chordata; order Ceratodontiformes; family Protopteridae; genus Protopterus; species Protopterus annectens. Next base: position 740,196,914 of record NC_056731.1, read on the forward strand.
CATTGTACACACTAATGTACAGAACACAGATAACATGGATCAGATGTCTGACATTTAATGCTGAACTACATATGTCACAGTCATATCCCACTGCACACAGCTACACACTGATTTCTCCATGCCAGTAGTTATGCAGGGCATCTGTGCATAGATACGTACTGCTGCCACATATGGATGATTCAAACTATGTAGAGTACTCTTCATAAACATCTACTACATGCCAGTAAATACATAGCTGTTACATACCTTTCCTTTGTATGTGTTCGTATTTTTCGTTTCCATGTGTTTTGTAATAGATGTATTTATTATATCTCATTTATTTTTTGAGATATATTTATCTTTTTTCAATATAATTTTTTTCAATATATTATTTATTTTTCAATATATTATTTTTTTTACAATATATTTTTTTCAATATATATATATTTTTTAATATATTTTTTATTTTTCTATATATTATTTTTTTTACAATATAATTTTTTTCAATATATTTGTTTTTGTCTAGATATACTTTTTCCAATATATTCTTTTCTTTTTTCTTTTTTTCTTTCAATATATAACTTTTCTTTCGATATATTTTTTTTTCTTTTTTTCTGCAGCTGTTGTCTGTGTCTGCATCCATGTCTCTCTCTCTTTTGCTCTCTCTCTCTCTCTCTCTCTCTCTCCGTAGCTGCAATGAAATGATTGCATGTGTGGACAGCAAGTACAGCCTGCTTTTATGGGCATCTGCACATGTGCATGTGATGGCCTCTGCACCAGTTGGTGGCCACCATTTGGCAATTGCATGCAGCTTGCTGTGTGGTACTTGCAGTACTCACTGTCATAGCAACCCAATGCTATAAATTGCTAAGTCAGGTAGGCGTAGCCCTTTCAGCTTTCTGAAGTGGGGACCATGCTTGTTTGCTGTGGACACTGTTGTGTAAATCAGAAGGTTGGTATACTTCTTATAACTGATGCTAGGGGTGTAGCCAGTGATTTGAATGTTGTACTCAGACCTGAATGTTGCCACTTCCAGTACACAGTTGACAGTGTAGATTTGTACTCACCCCTACAAATGCTCACACAAGATACATGGGAGTATGTAGTTTCTTTTCTACTTATACAATTAGCTGCCATACATACATAGTTATTGAGATGTTTTCATTTGGCACATGAACTGTTTGTGAACTGCTATACTGTGGATATTAATGTGCTCACTTCTGCACAGTTTGTGTTTTTTTTTGTTGTTGACATTAGCACAGGATGCTCATGAAAACTGGACAATTCCAGTACTGAGTATGCCTACCTACATCCTTGCTGGACCTTGAACACACAGGTATTTTGTACATTTGGATGGGAATTATCATGCTATGATACTGTGCGGGGGTTGTAAAGTGCTGCTGTAACATTATTTACTGCTAAAATGGCTGGTTCTGTTTTCACAGTTGTGTTATGCTATTCCACAACAACTGCTGGTAAAGTTCCACAGAACAGGTTTTGTGTTATGGCATTCCTATCTTACCTTTACATTCACTCCGTCTGATGCATGATATACATATTTCAGCAACAACCTGCTGTATATCTACTGTGGCTTAGTGGTACTTCATGCAGTCTAGTGTATCCAAGGTCCGGGGTTCGAGACTGACATTGGTGTTTTATTTTGCTGCTGAGCAGAACAAGGCCCCTCACATGCAGGGTGACTAAGGCATTTTTAAGCAGTTGTAAGTGGGTTTGCGAGGGTTTGCATGACGCTTAGCAATACTTAGCTAAGCGCACACAAGTGCACACTCGCACAAACCCGCTAACTACTGCTTAAAAGTGCTTACTCCCGCTAACCCCCACGTTCATTTCTTTAAAAGAAAAGAAAATGGGGAGATAGGAAAGTGATGAAAAAGGGGCACAAAGAGGGAAAGACAGTAGGGAAGACAGCTCGGGATGTGCAGGATGGGTGTAGGGAAGGTCCATAGCTGCCCATTTCTTTAACAGCAACAGCTGTGCATATACTAGTAATTTGGATGGAAATTTGAAACCTTCCACCCCTGAGAGAGGGGTGAGGACAACGAAGTATGTTGTACTGCTAATTAAATTTCAGTTTATGTGTCCAGTGGACATGTGTGCAAAATGGGCAGCTATGTATGGGGCGTAATTCTTTTGTGAGAGCAGATTGCCCATTTTTTTTTTTCAGGTGAGAGTGGAATGTGGGGTAGGGGAAGTAGGTATATTTGGGGAGGTAGGTTGGGGAGGTAAACAGACAAGACAAACAAGATGCATACAGGGGCGGAATATGACACATGGGGTGGGTGAACATCATTGACGGGGAACGGTGTTTGGAAATTGCAAGCCCATGAGCCCACAGATGGCAACAGTGGAACTGAGATCTCCACCCATGGGCAGTCACCACTGCACCTTCACAACCCGGAGGGTGGCTGTACTGGGGGCTGCATAGGAGAGGCAGGATCACCCGTGAGTCGTGCCACTCTTGCCTCGAGCTGGTGTAGAGGATCAGCGACTGAACGTTCAATCTCCCTATGCACCACAGCCTGGACCGTTCGGAGGGTGATAGGTGGCCCTCCTCCAGCCACGCTTGCACTGGGGGGACAAGACCCATTCCCTGCAGTGCTTCCACCTGAAGGTGGCACAGGACCAACGGAGGAAGAGGTCCCAGGATGGGCACCGGACCTGCTGGGCCAGGTGCCATCGCCAGCTGAGGTGGGACAGGTGGGTCCGCTGGGACCGGCCTTCCCATACGTTCTATGTTTAGGAGGATTTAATGACAATATGGGTTAGTAATAGCCAACAACATTCCAATTTAGTTGTAACAGCATACAGTAGTATTCCTATTAACCCAACACATCACAGTTGAACAGCAAGCATAACACATGCATATATAGAACAACAGTGGACATTCCAACAGCATTCCAACAACAGGCCACCAAGATTGTGGTATGTGAACAGGGCATATGCATCAAAGTAAATGCAGATATTTATAAACCAATAGGACATGTGCCCCAACAAATGTTATGAGATTAGACATACCCATTGAGGTGTGGAATTGCATTGTTTATGCACATACAGTAGGGTATAAAAAGATACCTCCATTAACAACTTATATATACTTATAGTTTACACTACATTCCTGTTGACTGCAGTTATATATCCCCTACATGTATTATTGCACTGGGCAATGTCCGTTAAATTGTAAAATGAGTTTTGCTAGTTCTTGATATACCTGACTTGTATCTGACATACAAACTGTCCTGGATGCAGATGTTACTGCTACATATTTATATATTTCATTTATATTTATATATCTACATATCTGGATGTGTTCAGGTGACATTATCAGGTATATGTTGACAGCCCCCTACATTTTTAGCAGCACACTGACATTTCTGGGGAACACAATAACAAGCTCCTCATGTGCCAGATTAACCTGTACATGCCGGCCATGAACCGACAGTTGAGGACTGTATATATGCTTAACAGCTACTGGCACTACCTTCATCCACTTTATATGGTCCTACCCATGTGTGGGTTGACTGCGCTTAATACAACAGTACTATTTCAATACTGCAAGGGTACAACAACATATTGAAGAAAGTGACATGGACACACTCCAGGAATTATACTTTTATTAATTACATTACACACTTTTCTAGTGGCTCTCTCATTTATTTGATATATCAGTGCATGCAGACGTCTTTTATTCAAGACATATTATACCTTTATTAATGGGTTACAAAACCTTTTCACACTGTCTCACTTATTTTATATAACAGTACATGCAGAGAAGTTATTCAACACTCATTATACCTTTATTAATGGGTTACAACACTCTTCTTCAGGCTCTCTCACTTCTTTTATATGACAACACATGCAGAATAATTACTAACGTGCCTGGTGGTGCAGCCTTAGCAGCCTATCTGCATAGGCTTGCTGATTCGCAGCACGGACACCTGCAGCTGTGAAGTAAATGAAGGGATATTGAGACATACCTATCCATAACATAGACTACAATAACAATTCTTACATACTTCATTCCATGGCTACATACTCAGTAGTGGGGCATTTTCCATTTCATGGGCCTCCTGTATCCACTGGTTCAGTTGGTCCTCCTTGCGTCTCTTCAGGTCTGAGAAGTGGCGTCTGACCTGCTCACCAGTCCGAGGAATGCCTGTGGCACTGGTGAGATCATGTGCTAGACGGTTCCAGGCTTCTGCTTTGTACTCAGTGCCCTGAAACTGGCCCTGCAGGAGTCTTGCATCATGATGATGGACGAGGAGCCAAACCATTACTTTTGACTCCTCAATGTCCCACCATTGCGCTTGAAAACGAGAGCCCTCTCCAACACCGGCCATACTGTCTGCAGATGGGAGCTATAACCAGTTATGACAATTATTCCCACCTATGGAGCTTAAATATGCCTCATTTCCCGCACTTATTTGTGATTGGCCAGTTTTGAAAATTCTCAGCTAAAAGCAAACCTGCTTAGCAATAGGTAAACTTCCATTAATATATATGAGTGTGTTGGAAATGCATCCATATTTAAAGCTGTCATGGCTTAGTGGTTTAGTACTGTGATTATGGTGCATAGTATCCCGGGTTTGAGGTCTGTCATTGCTTTTTATTTTACTACCGGCCAGACCGGCTAGGAGGTGTGGCTGTGTTTAGCCGACTTTGCTCAACTTTGTCCAACGTTGCTCGACGTTGCTCTATGTTGCTCTACACTGCCCGAGGTTGCCCGACGTTGCCCAACATTGTGCTAGTTAGTGCAGTGTGCAGCTCTGCGCTAACATGTTTTGTTTGCTCTAGTTGGCACAATGCGCAGCTACGCGCAAAACGATTGCGCTAGTTAATGCAGTGCTAAGCTATGAGCAATTTTATTTAACTGTGCTTAATACTAGTAAACTTTGCTTAGTAGTGCTTCACATTGCTTAAGATACGTTACTTATGCATTTATCAGTATGCATGACCATTCCACCTTCTTATATATATATATAAATATCGTTCCCTACCACATAGGCCATTTCAATGCATTTTACTGAAATTTAAAAGGTAAATGTCAGGAATTCTTTTTATGCACACATTTCCTACAGAAAATAGGTAGTGGAGTGGCGAGACTCGAACCGGGAATGCCTCCTCTTTGTGTGAGGGCTCTACCACTACTCTATTGCTATTTGGCTTAATTTGCATATAAATAGTTTATTATCCTTTTCACTGGTCATTTTCTTGGTTATCATATATTATTTTCGAGATATTTCGTTGTGGTTATACTTAGTTTATTATCCTCTTCAATGTCTACTCTGCTAACTGTAGCTAAGCAATGGGCAAACCCGCGCATACATGCGCAAATACGGGCAGCTATATCGGGAATAATAAAAAAAAAAGGAAACCTTTACATTTTAAACTTGTACAGGGATTTAGAATGTGGGGGAGTGTAGTGTTGGGTATGTGGACATTTGAGCAGACTTGCTCATTTCAGTTGACATTTGCAGTTTAGGCACTTGCAGGGGCGTGGATATTTGGACTAGTCGGCAGTCTGACACGCCCCCTGCACTCATGCATGCTTCGTGTAAGCCTTAGAGTTGAGTCAGCGCACCCTCATGAATATGCATGACGCACTGACATCATACTCTTAGACTGCAGTTTCCGTGTAAGACTTAGTCTTACACGGAGGATTAGTGAATCCCGGCCAGGGTGTCTGCATAAGGATATCCCTATAGAAAACATCTAGAAACTCTTTATAGATTTTAAAAGTTAATATACATAGCTATGTTGTACACTGCTTACCTTAAATATCTATCAATGCTTCAAAAATTCTTGCGCAAAGCTACATTCATCCATAACACCTGAATAATTCTGAAATAAAATGAGCACTTCAGTTTTTATGCAGGACTTTGCAAATACTGAAGGATTAACTTCAGGGAGTTTATGTATTGCACAAAAGTGGGTATTTTTTACTAAAAGCTTTACAGCCAAATTCTCAAAAGCTTGCATGGGGAGCAAGATCAGTGCAGGAGCTCAGGCAGGCAATATGTCTGCTATGCGATCCAGGAACAGCCTGCAGGGGCTTGCACGAATGCTCCTGCACTAATCTTGTACAGACTAAGCCCTGGTATGCAAATCACCCCCATTTGCATGTGAAATCCATGAGGTGATTTTGCAATCCAGGAAGCTTGCAACACTCCGTGCAAGACTAGTACTATCTGCAGAAATGTACTCGGTTAGTAACCGAGTACATTTCTGCAAAATCTAAAACGGAGCTATGACAGCTCCAAATAAAGGCTGCATATCATGTAGTAAACATGCCAATGGCCAAGTATAAGGCCATTGACATTGCAAACATAAAAAAATACAAAAATCAACTTTTATTTTATTTAGCCGATCTCGGCTGTTTAAGCGTAGAGCAGTAGTGCGCAACTGGGATCGGGGGGGAAATCAATAAAATAAACCCAAAAAACAGCAGTCTAACTAAAATCACTATTCTGCTATGCAAGTCAATGGCAGGCAGAAGACAACCTGACCAGTGAGTAGTGGTTGCTTAGGGGGGAGGCTTAGTGTGAGACATGTAACTATGCATTAGCAGGCAATCCTATGCAAATGAGGGGACGGATAATGAATCCCAGTTTACCCCAGCATGTGAGTCAGGTCCCAACAGTGTAAGAATAGGAATAGCTTGGTGCAAGCCTAGGAGTTAGGTGACATCATGGGTGTGGGTGTCAGGCATACTGTAAGCAGATTGGAGCCCTGTAGCTTGGGTTTCCTCCTAGCTTAGCCCAGCTAAGCTAGGGGGTGTGTCTAAACTTGCTTAGCATTCTTTACAAAGCCTAAGTGAGTGTGCGTGCTGCACACCGGGTATTACAGGAAGAAAAAAGAGGTTAAACCAGGAAATAGCAGCTGTGTGCACATTTGATCTCTCTGTTTGCGCGGCGTGCACACTGGCTTAAACGGGAAGGCAATGGGAAGGGAAAACAGCAGTATGAAGGTAATCAAGAATAACTAGCTTAGCTAGCACGTGAAATGTATCAGAATCAGCCAATTACATAGGCAGCAGACCAGCCCAGCCCAGAGCACTACTATAAACTAAGCAAACACCTTCCTCTCTGGTTTTTCCCACACTCTACACCATCGGTGTAAACAAGCGTGGAACTTTTAACACTCACAACAGCAAAATTATAAAGGCTGCAATAGCTATCATATAACTTGTGGAAGAGGCTGAGGGTGGGGAGGATGTGAATGCTGTCGACCAACCCACAGTGAGGAGATGGAGAAGAATGTACAGACCCAGGGTAACCTACCAGGGGCTACATGGGCAGGAGATATTGAAGTGCTATATGGTGGACAGGGACCTTCTACAGCAAATTATTGAGCTGTGCCGGCCACGCCTGACACACAGAACTAACAGAGGGGAACCCATCCCAGTGGATACCAAAGTATGTGTAGGCCTAAGAATAGTTGCTACAGATACCTTCCAAAGGCCAACTGAGGATATGATGGGGATTTCACAGGTATCAGTATCCTGGGTACTCCACCAGTTCCTGGATGCCATGTCAGCACATGTCGGTGAGCACGTATATTTCCCCAACACCCATGAGGTGTTGGCCAGCAATATGCAACTGTTCCACCAAATAGCAGAATACCTTGAGGTAGTGGGTGCAATAGACTGCATGCACATATGCATCAAAGCACCACCCAGTGAGTGGGATAGGGTACTCATCAACCGCAAGGGCTTCCCCTCCATCAACTGCCAGGTCGTGTGCGATGTCCAGGGCATAATAATGAATGTGTGTACTGGCTGCCCTGAAAGCTATCATGATTCCCACATCTGGCATCTGACACAGCTGGACCAGAGATTTGCCAATGGGGACATCCCTCATGGTCACCTAGTGGGGGATGCTGGATACGCACTGGAGACTTGGCTGATGACACTCATCAGAAATGCACACACACACGAACAAGAACTCCATAATGAGGCACATGCACAGACCAGAATTATAGTAGAGCATGTGTTTGGGATGCTCAAGTCATGGTTCCGGTGCCTGGACACATCCAGTGGAGCCTTGCAGTACTCACCAGATACATGTACCCAAATTGTATGTGCCATGCTACACAATATAATCCTGCAGAAACAGCTGCAGCAGGAACAGAATGGAGCAGGGCCACACAGCCCCCCACCATTGTCAAGGCCTGCACAGGCACAGAGTGACTTGGAGGAAGAACAACCTGAGCCTGCCCTAGTAGGCAGAAGGAGGTGTGCCCAGTATGCTCTGGCCTTGGCAAAGAGGCAACGCATAGCACATACACTGACACAGGAGGGACCCAGGGAATAACACCTCTCCCCGACTCTCACATACAGTAAAAGGGATGCCAAACATTACACTACCTGTGCCTAACCATGTGTATGGCGTGTACTATGTGCATCCGACATAGGCAGCCCTGCAGCACCACCCTCAATACTGGGACACCCACAAGGTAAGAGACTCACACATACCAGTCAGTGGGGGGTCAGATACCCAACAACAGTCACAGCCAGCAGGACAGGTGTAGACAAACACAAACAAAGGCTGTGTTATGGCCTCTGAATGAGGCTTATGGGTAACCCCCCCCCAGGCCTACACAGACAGACTACAGCAGGTCAGGCAGTGGGATGTCAGTTCTGAAGGGTAGGAAGTCAGAAACTAATATGTAGGCAATTAAAAGCTAAGATCTGTAGCACACTGATATGCCTCTAGCCAGCACGATAGGTAAGACTACAGACTGAAATGAAGACCCGACATACCAGTACAGTCCTAGCAAATGTGTACAAGTGTCAGGTGTTCCCCTCCCACCTGACGTAGAAATGTAGTCAGTCAGGTGTGCCCCCGCCCCACAGTCCTGTGTAGAAATGTAGAAATAGTCAGGTGTGCCCCCCATCCTACGTAGAAATATAGTAACAGTCAGGTGTGCCCCACCAATCCTGTGTAGAAATGTAGAAATAGTCAGGTGTGCCCCCCATCCCACATAGAAATATAGTAACAGTCAGGTGTGCCCCCCCCAATCCTGTGTAGAAATGTAGAAATAGTCAGGTGTGCTCCCCATCCCACGTAGATAATTAAAAGCTAAGATCTGTAGTACACTGATATGCCTCTAGCCAGCACGATAGGTAAAACTACAGACTGAAATGGAGTACCAGACATATCAGTACAGTCCTAGCAAATGTGTACAAGTGTCGAGTGTGTCCCCCCCATCCGACGTAGAAATTTAGTCACAGTCAGGTGTGCCCCCCCATCCCACGGAGAAATATAGTAACAGTCAGGTGCGCCCCCCGCAATCCTGTGTGGAAATGTAGAAATAGTCAGGTGTGCCCCCCATCCTATGCTGAAATGTAGTAACAGTCCATGCCAAATGATCGACGGATACCCTGCAGAGATGGCATGCTACCTGTAGGTGTACAACACAAAGGTCAACACTGCAGTACATACTACCTGGACTAGATCCACACATTCAATGCAGACGGCCATACTGGGCATGCCTACACACTTAGAGTAATGAAGGCAATGTCAGTCAACAACATACTGAACGGTCATACTGGACATGCTCACACACATACACATGAAGGCCATGTCTGCAAACACCAGTCGACCAAACATATCTGGCAGCCACAGATGTTAGTGCAGACACTCCTCAGTATGCATCACACATGCTTTGCACACACAGTGGATAGGAATACAGGCATATATATATATATATATATATATATATATATATATATATATATATATATATAAGGAGAACACACTAAAATAAGCCAAAGGTAGACACACATAGATGTGTGGAAGAGGGTGACTGTGACAAAGAGCCATCAAGGGCTCTCCCACCCAGCACACAGCCAAAGGGCCACAACCACACAAGGGTCTGATGTCACACACTGCAGAAACTAGCCACCGGTATCAGTCAGCAGTACAGAGTATGTGGTGCATGTGCCAGCTGTGCAACATGACTGTTCATGGAAGTAGTCATCTAGCAGCTGTATACCTGTGGAATATGACACTGGTTGTGGCCGCATGTGGCTTGTCAACCCCTAGATGAATGGGTTATGGCCCATGCACACACACACAGACTGCCCTCCCTATAGCCCCACTATGACAAGCCTGCTGTCATCTACTGTGAAATACACCTTTGGGAGTGTTATATCCCAGTAATCACTGTGGCACATCCCATAACTGTGTAGTGTGATAAACTTGTTAGGTAGGAGTTCTAACCCCAGCCTTGGCAGCTGTGTGTGTGCATGTCTGTCTGTGTAGAGAGCAATGCTTTTTAGGGTGTTCACACTCCCTACAAATGAAATGCTCTACTTTGGTAAGGCTGCTGATGTCATCTGCATAGAAATATATCCCTGGAAAGGATGCATCTTAGTGATCTCCATGGCGTGTCCCATAACTGCTGTAGTGTGATAAAATAGTTTGGTAGGAGTTCAATTCCCAGACATGACAAGTGTGTGTGTGTGTGTGTGTGTGTGTGTGTGTGTGTGTGTGTGTGTGTGTGTGTGTGTCTGTGTAGAGCAAAATGCTTTTTAGAGTAGTTACATTCCCTACAATTCAAATGCTCATCTTTGGCAAGGCTGCTGATATCATCCACCTAGAAATACACCTCTGGGAAACTAACCCAGTAATCTCCATAATGCATCCTGTAACTGCGTACTGCTATAGTGTGATAAATTAGGTAGGTAGCTGTTCTACTCCCAGCCATGCCAAGTGTGTGTGTGTCTGTCTGACCCTGTCTGTATAGAGAGCAATGCTTTTTAGGGTAGTCACATTCCCTATAATTCAAATGCTGAGCTTTGGCAAGGCTGCTGATGTCATCCACCTAGAAATACACCTCTGGGAAACTATAGCTCAGTAATCTCTGTAACATGTCCTGTAACTGTGTACTGCTGTAGTGTAATAAATTAGGTAAGTAGCTGTTCTACTCCCAGACATGGCAAGTGTACATGTCTGTATAGAGAGCAATGCTTTTTAGGGTAGTCACACTCCATACAGTTTGTATGCTCTACTTTGGCAAGGCTGCTGATGTCATCCACCTAGGAAATACACCTTTGGGAAGGATGTAGCCCAGTAATCTCTGTAGTGTGTGCCATAACTGCATACTGCTGTAGTGTGATATAGACCCCTGTGTTTCAATGTTTGTGTAGGGAGCAATGCATTTTCGGCTAGTCACACTCAGTACATTTCCAATGGCCGACTTTGGCAGTCCTGCTGATGTCATCTAATGTGAAATACACCTTTGGAAAAGGAGGTCACCAGTAATCTCTGTAGTGTGTGCCATAACTGTGTACTGCTGTAGTGAGATATAGACCTCTGTTAGGGGTTCTATACCCACACATGTTGGTTGGGGATGTTTTGTGTGTGTGTTTCAATGTCAGTGTGGGAAGCAATGCATTTTAGGCTAGTCACAATCAGTACATGTCCAATGGCCTACTTTGGCAGTCCTGCTGATGTCATCCAATGTGAAATACACCTTTGGGGAAAGAGTACTCCGGTAATCTCTGTGGCATGTACTATAACTGTGTAGTGTAAGAAACCAGTTAGGTAGGGGTTTGAATCCCACACATGGTAGGTGTGTGTGTGTGTAACTTGTATCCTGTGTGGAGGGGGGGTGAGTATGTGACACCAGGGCCCAATGTGGGATGGGTTTTGCAAATGTCTTTTATGGTGGCCCTATATCACAATGTCCACTGTACAGGGATAACAGATGTAAAATAGCTGAGAGGCTGGGGTGCAAATCCATACCCATACAGGTGACACCACGGCCAGGCAATCACACTTAGAAACCCCATTATTACCCAGAGCACAGTCTCAACCCATGTCACATACACATACACACATGCCGAGGCAACAGCCAAATGTTTGTGTAGTATACTGCATATTGGTGACTGATAGTAACTATGGAGTGATTGCAGTGGCCTACTGAGGGCATGGCACCCTGTCCATCTGTCCAATAGACATATACATGCAGACAGTGCACCTTCCTCATGTTCTCCACTGAACAACTGTGGTGCCATCACATGTGACCCACAAAGGACATACCATGCCTGAAAACATGCCCTGTATGGACAGATGCCACTGACACCAGGGAATGCCATTATCATGCTATCAGTGTAGGTGCAGGGTAACCTGCTGTCCATTACCAGTTCCTCCCACAGGTGGCCAAGACTGGCACATCTGATGATAATCTGTGTACACAACATGGGCTTGACACCCCAGGTACAGTTTCATATGTCACTCTTCATGTATGTGGGAGGTGTGCACATCCCAGACACCATCCATGTCATGGACTAGGGAACACATACAAGGCAAGCGATGCACAGCATTGGCCACAGGCAATAGCCACCCAGGTGACTGGATGGTGGATACAATACCCACCTGTGTGGGCAAATGCAGAAACCACAGGCCTGAGTGACAATACAGACCATTGTCATGTAGCCTGATGCCAAGGTATACCCATTACCTAGCCTTGTATAGCCATCTGGTGCAGTCGACCACCACATACCAATGCAGAAATGCACCCATGCATGTCAGTACTGGCACCCTGTGGTATTTGTGTGTGTTGTATTATGTGTATGATTACATTCACACTCACTACAACCCCCAGTGGCATACTGAAGCATGCTCTCTGATGTCAGACACCTCCCCATACCCTTTGCCCATATAACCTCCGTATGACCCATGTGGTGCATGTGATACCTGCACAGTAATGTGTTGTGGCAATCTCATTTGTGATGACCTCTATCCCTGGCCCTGCCAAGTGTGTCAGTGTGTGTGCGTCCCTGTGAGAATGTGGCTGTGTTGATGCTGGCACCTGTTCATGCGGACAGGCATGTGTACATCACCTACCATATAGCTACCATATCTCTGTTGCAGATGTCACTCACCATCACATATATGTTCTGCGGACTCCACAACAGGTAACCTATGTGGCGCATCCAACAGCTGCATATGACTGTGCTAGCACTACATAGCCATTAAGAGTTTGATACCTGTTGCTGGTAGGTGTGTGACACAAACATGCTTAGGTTTCACTCTCCCACCCCTCACTGACTTGTCGATGCCTTTGTCTGCCTCCCTCACTCCCTCACTGGTGGATGTGGAGACCTATACCTGCTTTTCTTAGACAGTAGCATGCATATTTTAGGTAATGCTCATGATCAGCTGATGGCCTGTGCACGAATTGCAGCACTCCCCTAGCTGATTGCATGTGGAACAGCTGTGGTAACATTCCCATAGCCAATTACATGGAAACACACTCCAATATGTAGGAACATCATGTTTGTGTTGGTCCTTTTCATTCACTGTGAGCAGGAACTCATTCTGTTGTTTGGCAAACAGCATCTCAGATGGAGTTGGGATTTACCTCTAACAACATACACTGTGGAAACAGGCCAACACACAGGAGGGGGATGTGCCTGACCTGACTACAGACTGTAAGTGCTGCTATACTGCATTTGGAGTAATGTGGTTTTACAGGGTGTGTGCAGATATAGGTTCATAGGTTCATAGGTTCATACTAGGCTATCTGCCCAAGGGCATTTATAAGCCTAGCCCATAGTTATTTGGCTTTCGCCACCCCTTTAGTTTGAATAAAACTATGCCTATTATTTTGCTGTGCCTCTGTCAAGCAGTGACACTGAAGTAATCCCTGAGGTATATCCGCGATCCCCCATCCATTGGTCAAGATTCCTCTTGAACAAGGCCAGCGAGGTGCTCTGCCTCACATGTACCGGGATTTTGTTCCACAGCATAGGGAGTCTCTGGGTGATGAATCTGTCCCTCCAGCATGTTCTATTAATAACCGTGTCAAGGTTTAAGTCTCCCGCCCTTGTGGTTCTGAGGGATCTAGATTTTTTGAGGTGAAGCATATTCATCAAATCAGGGTTTGACATGGCCTTATATGTCAGGCACAGGTCACCTCTGAGCAAGCGGTATGAGACTGAATAGAGCTGGAGTTCTTTCTTTTTATGGCTGCCTTACATGTATTAATACCTGCCATGTCAGTTATATGTTTATGAGGACTCCCCATCTGTAGGGTCATCTGATGACTGGGCAGTGTGTGGTGTCTTTGGTGTCATGTGTTACTCACAGAACATGTATCTGTGAACTGCAGAAGGTAGTGTGAGGATTGCAGTATGTAGATGATGAAAGCCATGACAGTTACTGACGTCATATCCCTCATAGGACATATGCTGCAACAAACCCTGTTACAACAGTAAATGTATGATGTTAGCACAGCAACATGTCAATATTGGCCCTGTGAATGTGCTTCCAGCCACAACTCAGTCAACCTTTGTACATATGTCATGCATTAAGAGGTGCATATGTGCTGTACACCATAATTAGTGTCATTATATCTGATAACAAGCCAGTGAGATATCATACGGCTACACACGTTATGTACAGTAGGGGTTATAGTTGATGACATAACCTGGACATACTGTGGTTGTTTGTACAATACTGAGGTCTGTGTACTTATGGTGAATGTCAACAGTGTGTGTATTGTTAATATGTACCTTGACCTGTGTACAGACTGTGGTAGTTGTCATTGTCCTAGGTCCCATCCTATCTGATGTTACATGCTGCTCCACTGTATGTTACTGTATTGGCTTACATGTTTGTAGGGCCATGCAACCACATGTCCCATACCACAGTCAGCCATCAGACCAAACTGTGTAGTGGCCCAGTATATGCAGGGTTAGTGTGTGAGTGGCACATATGAGGATGGTGTTGAACAGATAGTCTATATACTATGATATTATGCTAGCTTGCCATACGTGGCTGTGGCTGTGTTCTCATTGGTTGTGGTTATGCACTTTCACACATGTGTATCTTACCCTGTGCTGTGACATACCTGCATAGCCTGCTATATATGCAGGTACATGTGCATTCCCCCATAGAAGATGTAGGCCAGTGTTGAGCCAGTCTGCCTGTTGCCTGCACAGTGCATTTTTACATGCCTAGCAGCTTAGTGTACTTACCCAGTGAGGTGTCATGTGCAGATACTTGCCAGATGTACTGCTGCCAGGCCTCCCTTAACAGTCATGTATGTCAGAGCAGTGGGATGCTATACAGATGTATGTTAATATCTAGTGGGTAGTATGTGGCCATGGCACCCCTGTACTAGCGGTTATTATGTGTCAGGCCAGACAGAGGTGTGTGAATGCATAACCTATGGTGTCATATGTATAGCAGTCGTTATGTGTTATACCCATCTACATGGCTGTTAACATACATATTGTCAGGCATGGTACGCATGTTTTGCACTAACGGTTTCTGTGTATACCTCTGGACTGTACAGAGTGTGTCAAAATGTCCACACTTATTGGCCAATATCTCTACTGCAGTTGACAGGGGCAGTACATGCTAGCAGTGGTACTGTACTATGATGCCCTTAGAATGTCTCTCCATAGCCAATGGTGCACATGTCTACAGCAGATTTGACCTCCCACACCCAACATGTCTGTTAAGACACCCCTATGACAGTAGCAACAGTCTACATATATACCTGCAATACATCCATAACATCCCCTTGCACTAAGGGTTTGGGACTATTGGTGCTGAGGTAGGACTCTACTCCATGTTCTGGACATATGATAAACATATATGTGTACACATATATCCACATATCTATGTAGATATAT
>NC_056731.1:740222562-740237562 GCF_019279795.1 Protopterus annectens
GTTGCTATGGGCCAGTAACCAGAGAAGGGATGGTTGCTGTGTGTGTGCAGTGGGGGGGAAGCAGAACTGTGGGTAAAGAAAATATGGGTCGAGGAGAGGCTGGGATGGATGGGCCTGTACTGGTCAGCCCACCTAGTGGGTGGGTGGGGGAGAGGGAAATGAAATATAAATAAGTGAAACATAAAATAAGTATAATTTAAATCCCTATTTAAATAAAACAATTACAATAAAATAAACTTGGTAGTATATTGCAGGGCGGATGTGTTTGGCTGTGGGGGGGTATGCCAATTCGTACAAGACATATATTGTTTGGGGCCTCTCAACCCCATTAACGGTGCATGTGGACATATATGTTTCTGTTAATCTACCATTGCTATCTACAGATGTATGACCATATATACCTATATAGGTATATATATTTGCTTACATATTTATAACTAAGTCCGTATATACCTACGGAGATATATGTCTGCGTACATATCTGTAACTTGCTGTGTATATACGAACATATAGGTGTTGATATATATATATATATATATATATATATATATATATATATATATATATTTAGATGTCGGCATTTGCATGTATATATGTTCATATATAATTTTATTTATATATATATATATATATATATATATATATATATAAATATATAAAACTACATATATAGATATGTTGTATCTGTTTAGATATTAATATATTTGCACACACACATACATCTAGATGTTGGTATACATTCTCTGTACTGTTGCATTACTGGGCTGGATGTTATGTTTCTGACAAAATTTATTCGGCATGGCTTAGTGGTAAAACACTTTGTGAATGGTGTGCATGGTCCTGGGTTTGAGCCTTGCAGTGGCTGTTTATTTTGTTGCTGGGCAGAACACAGGCCGTTGGATACAGAGTGACTACTGCACTTTAAAGCAGGTGTAAGCAGGTTTGTGTGGGTTTGCGCAGAGGTAAGCACTGCTAATGTCTTCAGTTAGCTTCCACATTGCTTAATCTGTGTAGGCAGTGCTTACCCTGTGCAAACGAACATTAACATGCTTACTAGAGCTTACATATGCTTACTACTGCTTAGTTGTGCTTCAACCTGCTTACTAGTGCCTTATTCATTATGACACTGATACGTCACATGTGCATTTCCTGCTCTAGTTCATAAATATGTGTTATTTAGTGGGTTTTGCAACAAAACTATTGGTTATAATGTGCTTTGCCATGTAAAATACACTGTGCTGCAATGGGATCCGAACCAGGAATGCCTGCACGTTAGGCGGATGCTCTGCCCACTACACTATTGCTGTGTTGCTTCATTTGCATATATCTTCCTTCTTATCCTCTTCAGCCTTTTAAGCTGCTTTAACCGTAGCTAAGCGATGGGCACACCCACGCACCTATGGTTAGCTGTGCTCAGATTTATAAAAAAAAATAAATACAAGGGTTTCTTCATTTACTTTTTATGTACTGTTGCTGTTGTACATATGGGGAACTGTTGGTGGGGATATGCGGACACATATGAGCGATCTTGCTCATTTCTTACTACTTTCTGCTGTTCTACATTACAGGGGCATGTTTATTCTGAGAGCTCTGCTCTCAGACATTCCCCCTGCACTCGTACACACTCCGTGTGAGCCTAGGAGCTCGGGCAGTGCGCCTTCATTAATATGCATGGCGTGCTGCCTTCCTGCTCCTATACAGGCGCTTCCATGCAGGACTAAGCTAGTCCTTCATGGAAGATTTGTGTCAATGTTTACTTAGTCATTGTGAATAATCTGTGATTACTGTATTTGCATATAGGAATAGTGGCACTCTTTGCAAATAACCAAACCATGAAAATGTGAACTTCAGGTCTGTGAATGTCACTCATTGTCTTCAAACAGTCTTTGATTTGGTATGCATTTCCTGTATTAATTAAACCAAGAAATAACTAACTTTTGCACGCTTCTGAAGGAAAGTACCTCACAGATGGCTTTCAACCTTTTTGAGTAACATGTCCTAGATATTGTCAGTGATATACCATGTTCACTTTTTAACTTATAACTCTTAGCCTTTAATCTTGCAAACACTATAACACTTTTATATAAATTACTAAGATATTAACTTTCTGTCTTCCTAGTAAGTAACTAAATGAGTTTAACTACATTAAAAATCGATGAATGATGAAAATATTTTACCCCTCCCCCCTCTAAAATAATAAAACAGTCATGCTTGTGATGAGAGATAGTACCATATGCTATGACTGATGATATCAGTGCAGCATCCACATACCGGCTCAGTGTCATGCATGATCATGCCTATGTACCCATGGAACATGCATTTGGGCTTCACACGACATGCTTTATATTCCCTGATAATTCAGTAGGTGCATATTGCAGTATGCACCTGGCAAGATTAGCAAAATCATGGTTGAGGGTGCCATGGTATATGGCATGATTGTTCTGGAAATGGGCTGATCAGTTTGCATCTAGGAAACTGAACCAACCCCAGCCACCAGCACTGCAGCTTCCTTTTGACCAGGGTTGACATTGAAATAGTGACCAGAGGGATGGGAGAGATGGAGACCTTTTCATGGAAGAACAGCCTGACATAGCTTAGCACAGAAAGAATGACAATGTCTGCTCAGACCTATGTATTATGACAGCATACAAGTGACACGCCATACAGAACAGAGTGAGGCACACAGTGTGGCAGTTATCATGCTGACAGTGCTTACACTGTGCATCAGACATTACCACACAGTAATATCAGCAAACAAGTGTCACATCGGCTAGCCATCATCATTTGCTGAGGCGATTAGGGATGCATCACACACAGGTAGGGAACAAACAGACAGTAAAAGCAGCAGGACTATTCAGCTTCTCTCAATGAATGTACAGAAGACACTGAAATGTGGACACTGACTGACTTTCAGCTCTTTTTTATTTGTTTTTTGCTCATTTGGCTCATGCATAATAATAATAATAATAATAATAATAATAATAATAATAATAATAATGATAATAGTAATAAGGCTCAAATTAACTAAATATTTCTGAGTCACTTAACTCATTAATACCTGCAAACAGTAAGATAACAATGTGTTATATTCATGAAGGTTGACAGGTTGGACAGCATTTGCCTAGAGATCAGAGGAAAATGCAACATGAGAAAATCTTTTCAACTGAGTAAAAACAATTGCTTATTGAATTTCTTGTTGACTTAAAGTCATCTTCACGCATTTAATATGCTTAGCTGTAATGGGATAAGGCAGCATTCACAACTAGTGAATGAATCAGAACAGAATTATAACTCTTAAAAATAACAAGTGAATTAATTAATTTTAGAGCAGTGCATTCCATGATAGTCTTCCTACTGTGCAAATGGACAATAACTACCAGGGTAGTACTGATACCAGCACATATCCATGCATCTGTGTTTCACACAACTACCAGTTTGGTTTGTGCAGGATTTAGTCAAGCATATTATATGTATTCATTTAGTTATTTACTTTGTCAGCTGGGTGTGCTGATCTGCAGATCCTTTACAATCATAACCTAGGCCAACAGGCAACTATAATGCCTTTAAATGTGACATGCATGTACAACAAGTGTTGAAAGCATATCATTTTCAAAAATGACACAAATATAGATAATACATGAAGGACACATTATATGACAGATGAGAATAATGCCACAGAACATGTATGACACAATTCATGATGTCATAGCATATAAGGGTCAATAAGGCATATCATAAAAGGTTCCCAGTTATATCAGTGAGTGCTTAAAATAGTGAACGCTGTTTCATCGACCATTTTAAATTGAAACTGTGAAATCCCGAGCACACAGAACAGTGATTTTTTTCCCAGGGAAAAAAAATCACTGGGCCGGTTTCAGGACTTTGTCATTTCCTCCACTGTGGTGCTATCTCAGAGTTGGTATATTTAAGTAGGGTGGGTGTGGAGGGCACAGTCCCCCCACATTGGGGGGTGTGGGGGCGAATTTCCCCACTTTATTTTGTGTTTGTCTTTTGTTTTTTTCAGTGTTCGGCATCTTGCTGTTTTGGTTTTTAAGGGTTAACTATACAGCGTTCGCTGTTATAATATAGACCCTCATACAAACATAACCCAGTGATAATTTCTGAGTAATACATACAGGTTGTTTGTTGTTTGTCTTTTCAGCTTTTCCCAGCTAGTAGTCGCCACAGCGGAACTCCAGTCAAATAATGATTGGCAGTTGATTTTTATGGTGCCGAGTTGCCAGCCCGACGCCCAACCTTCAGCGAAGGCATGCCCATTCCCACATGTCTTTCGGAGGCCATTCCACCATGGGGAGGACATGCAGACTCCACACAGAAGGCACTCCAGCCAAGAATCGAACAGGAGAACCTCTTGCTCTGAGGTAACAATGCTACTGCTGTACCACCGCGGATATCCAGTAATACATACAGGTATTTCATAAAAAAATAATGAGTCATCTTTACATATGCAAACATAATCCTTATTTATCAGTCTTATAGTAATTAAATGCACCCATTGCTCTGCATTATTATGTGCTCACCTTATGGCAAAGCAGGTGCATTTGTATTCAATGGCTAGTTGTTTTAACTGCTCATTTTTGAAAGTAGTGAAATTGTCAAGCATTTTGATGTTTTGTAACATAATTTCAAAACTGAGTATGCCATTGTTTTATAAATCATATTTTGTTTTATAAATCATGACAATACATGGTTACATAGTGCATGTTATTTATTAGTATTAGCTATATTATATTTATAGGATTTACATAGCTGAACATTTCTAGAGTTGGTATGAATATGATGTTATACTCATCTTATAGGAAAGAAACTGAAAGTGAGCAATAATCAGGAATACTTCCTGCTAACATCAGGTTATAATGGTTTTACAACAACAATCACACTTGTTTAACTGGTAACTATTTGATATTCTGAGACTGAGTAGTGCAAGTCCTGGAAAAGTGACACTAAATAACAGAAAACATGGACTTACATATAAGCAATCTAAGCTTGCTCTTTCTTGGAATATTCTTTTTTCTTTGTGGTATTTCAGTCTCAGAGCTTGTATATATAAGTTTGTGGGTCATGATACTCACTGTTCTCCAATATTTTTCAGACTTCTTTTTCATAGTTCTGGCGATTACTCTTATGAGTCTCAGAATTACAACAGAGATCCTATTATGTCTTTAAATCAGTATCTAACTGGTCACATACGAAGAGGTTGTGATTTGAATGGAGAGATGATAAATCATGAAGCAAAGGAGAGCAGTATTGCTGGAAATTAATTCACTCTCAAGTCTTGGTGATTGCCTTCATGAAGTAACCCCCCTTTTTACAAAATTTCACCAAAATGACACTGATATATAGATTATATTTTATATAGCATATATCATGAACAGACGTGGGTTAACAAATTAAAAAAAAGACAACTGGGTGCTCAAGTCCCAGGATAAAAGGTGTCCAAGCCTGGTAGATGCACTGGTGCCAGGAGTGGAAACAATGAAAGTGTAGAACCTTCAAGACAAAGAAACATTCTTATAGTGGGGTTAGGCCAGGCCCAGGAGGAGGATGACCCCTTTGTTGTAGAATGAAGTAGTAGTCCACAAAAACCACAAACACTGATATGCCAAAAAAGAGCCGTAAAGATAATAAAGTGGATTACTGAGAATAAGAAAGAAATTATGTATTGTTACTTTTATGCAAGAAGCCCAGAATTTACAGATAGAAGATATTCAAAAAGATAAAGAGAGAAATTAGGGGAAAGAAAGATATGTACACAGCAAAAACATCAAAAGCTTCATATGCAAATTTGTGTTCATTGATACACCAGATCCATGAAAAACATTATATAGATCAAGAAACACTGGGCTATTTGGAAAAAGAGCCTTCAGTAGGAAACCAGTACAAAAGTTCAGTTGGAGCTCCACATCAAGGGAAGGAGCAGGAAACAGTGGCAACTTTGACATAATCAATGTTGTGGAGTGATAGGCCAGTGAGTGCCCATACAAAAGAGCAACAGATGTCACCGGATGCAGCTAAAGAGAATATGTCCCAAGAAGATGATCTGGAACTCTCTGGAATTCTCCAAAGCCAACTTCATGCTTCTTAAGACAGAAGTGGTGAACTTCATGACACCCATGCAGATGGACAATACAGTTACGACTACTGAATCCTACACAATTGCACTTTATAAGCACTTACATGAGTGCATGGATCATGCTATCCCAAACAGAACCAAGACGCTATCCTCCAAAAAAAGGAAGCCAATCAGGTGGTCTCCTGCCATAAACAAACTGTACAACAGAAGGAAGAAACTGTTACAAAAGAGAGTAAAATCCCATGAGTGGAGGAGCTCCCTAGTCAGCCTCAGTAAGAAGCTGTGATTCCTGGTAAAATCCTTCAAAGCTAGTTATGAAAACAAAATTGCCACTGATTCTAAAAACAACCACAAAGCATTCTATAGCTATGTCAAGAATCTCAAAGGCAACAATCAAATCTGCTCTGAGTTACAGCACAGTGGCACTAAATATGCAGACCCAACTGATATTCCCAACATCCTGGTTCAGTGCTAACTTTACCACCCTCTCACCCCCTAAAGAGCCCATCTCTATACCTGAAGAATGCAAAGTTCCTGTAATCATTGCTGCACAGGTAAAAACCACACTCTCCAAAGCCAAGAACACAACATCCAGGGGACCAGACAACATCCCAGGCTGCATTCTACACAAACTACAGAACGAACTGGCACCCCACCAAAGTACCATGTTCAATCATAGCCTCACTTCAGGCTTTGTGCCCGCTGAATGGCGTACAGTGACGGTTATCCCACTCCACAAGGGGGGAGCCACCACAGACCCCGGGAACTACTGCCCCATTAGCCTGACAAGCCTGGTCTGCAAGGCCATGTAACGTATCATCATGGAACTTATAAACAAAGACATTGGTAATCTCCAAACTCTGGACCCCACCCAGTTCGGGTTTGAGAAAGGCAGATCATGTCTCCTAAACCTGACAGACTTCTTTGAAGCAGTCACCAAAGCCATAGACAAGGGTAAGGTGGTTCACACAGCCTATCTAGATCTTGCCAAGGCTTTCGACACCATACCCCACTCTGGAATTATAGATAAACTCACTAAACTGGGTATAAATCCCTATGTCACAAGATGGGTTGCCAACTGGCTCACTGACAGAACCCACACTGTGAAAGTAGCAGACTCCAAATCCAACTTCAGACCAGTGACAAGTGGAGTACCACAGGGTTCAGTCCTGGGTCCTCTCCTGTTTGGTATCTACTTCTCTGAAGTACAGGCTAACACAGAAGGTCTTTGGCTAATGAAGTTCACAGATGACTGCAAACTAGGAGCCATAATCGAAACTCCTAACAATGTGGACATCCTACAAAAGGGCCTCACTGAGACAGATGCCTGGTGTCAAAGCCATGGCCTCAAGCTCAATACCAAAAAGTGCATTGTCATCCCCTTTGGTAAAAACTCTGTACCCTTGAACTACAACATAGGCGGTAGTATACTTAACACCGAAAGTGTAATAAGAGACCTTGGGACACAGGTGGACAGTAGTCTCTCCTTTGATAATCACATCGCCACAGTAGTCAGGAAATCCTTCTACGTGGCACACCTCATCATAAAAGGGTTCTCATTCAGAAAAACAGAGGTAATTGTTCCCCTCTACTCATCACTCATTAGACCCATTATAGAGTACAACGCTCCTTTTGGTATGTACCTCACAAGACATCTACAACAACTGGAAAGGCCGCAGAAATACCTCACAAAGAGGATTACCAGCCTCAAATAGATGCCCTACGCAGACCGTCTCAAAAAACTCCAGCTTTACTCCATCACATATCGCCTACTCAGAGGTGATCTCTGCCTAACATTTAAAGCTATGTCAAACCCAGAGCTGTTGGACATGCTTCACTTAAAGAAGTCCCAATCCCTCTGAGCTACATGCTCTAGGGACTTAAACCTTGTCACCACAATAAACAGAACATGCCGGAGGGATAGATTCCTGTCCCAGAGACTTCCCATACTCTGGAATAAACTACCTATCAATATCAAACAAAGCTCCTCATTAGTACTCTTCAAGAAAAATCTTGATGATTGTATGGGAAATACGAAATTCACCCCAGTGATCACTTCTGTGGCTCTGCTCGACAGTGGCACAGGAAAATAATTTTCTTGGGTGGCAAAGGCCAGGGTACCTTTTTGGCTGGGTTTGTATAGGCCCTAGGGCCGATAGCCTAGTACCTACCTATGAACCTATGGAACTATCTTTAGAATTCCCACAGGAAATGGAGAACAAAGAATGTGCCCTCAGTTTAGAAAAAAACTGATCTAAGGGAAGCTTGATTTAATACAGATGGACAGACATATTAAGACTGATGGAAAATGTTAGAAGTCTCACAAAACAAATAAACACAGTAATCAAGACTATTAACAGAAATTCATGTAATATAACAGAAATAAATAGGATATATTTCTGTGCAGTTAAATTAATAACAGATAACGTCTTACCACAAAAACACCAGGCAATAAAGGAAAGGAAGGGAAGAAATAAAATGTCAACATGGAAGTATCAAATAGAGAAAAATATAAAACAATTAAGATGAGAAGTGTCATTGTTGGAAGAGTATAGAAGAGGGAACAGATCAACAAAAATACTTAGAAAAATAGATGTGATAAAAGCAATGTGCAGCATCAGTGGTTTATCATTTATTACATCATTTTATAGGTAGATTGTGAGATATAAATACTGGCTTCAGCTTTGGTGATAGTTCATTGACTGTCTTAGCTAAATTACCTCAAACATCAATGTTCCCTATGGCACAAGCAGTACCTTAATGTACTAAAAGGTTAGGGATAAGAACAACTGTTCAGAATGTCAGCTAACTTAGCAGATCTAAGCAAAAATAAATAAAGTTCTCTTTCCAGAGGAAAAACAAAGTTCAATTAAGGGTTTAAGTAGAGCTTTATTCAACTATGCATGAGCATTCTTATCTGATTCCAAACTGAGAACTGAGCAGTTTAAATAGTATCATTCCAGGGGGAGGTACTAGGTTTGTCTAGGTAGAGATGATTTGGTTGGTGGAAAATTTGGACCATCATTTCTATACCCAATGGAAAGGGGTTAGATCGGGTGTCTGCATGTTACCCTGAAGTTACAAAATCATTTAGCATTTTACATTTTAACAATGTTAGGTATCTTTCACAAAGTGTAAATGACAGAAGTGATAAAATACCACCACAACACAACCTAATGGAGCAAAAACTTAAACAGGACAAATAAGGGCAGAATTCAATCAGAAAGTAAACATTCAGAAACACTTTTACCTTTAGGCTTCCTCTGGTCCATCTCAAAACTACATTGCAGTTTTATAGGGGGGGTGCAGGGGGCTTGACCCCTTGCGTAAACATGATTACTGTTGTTGTTTTTTTTTTTTAATGTTTTAGGTGTTTTTTTTTTTTACTTGAGTTTTGCGAAAGTGCTTTTTCGGTGAAAAAGCACTTTCATGAAACTGTGCTCGGCCCTTTCCGATTTGTGGAAACATGTCATCAAGCATTAGTCCTAAATCCATATACATATATATATATATATATATATATATATATATATATATATATATTGTGATATAACCGCAAAAACAGAAGAACTGAATCAGTTTTACAAGTACTCTTTTGTTCACTTTGAATTATACTGCTAGTTCATTGGTTAATGTATATAAGCATTAATAAGATTCTAATGTTCTCTCACATGGTATGTATCTTAGTTTTTATCATATTGTCATTCAAATGTTTTGCATTCTGAAGAAGTTCTACCACCTATAAAGAACAAAAGCTTAATTAGCTGTTCTTAGTCTGCGTATTTTTATTTATTTAAATATTTAAAAGTTTATCTGTTGTTGCAGCCGCTTTCCATTTTATTTATTTTTTTTATATTTAGAAATTCAGAATACATATATATATATATATATATATATATATATATATAGGTCTACCTGATAATACTGACACGATAAAACACTGACAATGAAATAACCGACACAAAAAAAAAAACGATAAAAAAAGAAAGTTCAAAAACACAAAACTTCACATGCCCGACAAACCAAAATACCGACAATCAATAAAATAAATTCCTTTCCCGAAAAACAGACACACACAACACAAGCACACCAAAACCCTTACAAACCTACACTAAATCTTACATACACAACTATCTATGCACTAATCTTAACCCAAACCTTAACCCTAAGGTCTGTCACTATCGCACACTTACCTTACCCGCACCCTAACCCTAACTCACTTAACCTGCCCCTAAACCTAAAGTCCGTCACTATCACACATTTACCTGACCCGCATCCTACCCTAACGTCCGTCACTATAACACACTTACCTTACCCACATCCTGACCCTAACGTCCGTCCCTATCGCACACTTACCTTAACATGTCAGTGTTTTTAGCGTCGGGATTCGCAACTGTCGGTCTTCTCCATTGTCAATCTTCCGGTGTCGGTGTTCTCATCGTCGGCGTTTAGAACTTTTGGTGTTTTCAGGTAGACCTATATATATATATATATATATATATATATATATATATATAGATATAGATATATATAAAGATATATATGTGTGTGTGTGTGTGTGTGTGTGTGTGTGTGTGTGTGTACAACTGTGCCTGTTTGTATGGGGGATTCATACTTTTAGAATTTGATGTGCCCTCTTTCACAGGGCTCATGCTGCTGTGAGTGTGCAGTGAAATAAAAAAAATATTATATTGCAGAAAGTTTGCATTGATGCAGAGAATCCCAACCCATAATTAATCTGAAATCCAACAGAAAATACACAAATGCAAACATATCTTGGTGGGTCTTTTCTGGAGGGTGGGTGAAGTTATTATTCCCTTCAGATCTTTTTTTATTAGGTGGAAATGACCACTAAGCACACTTGAGACTTTTTGCAAATTTGCTTAATTTTGAAATAAGTAGTTTTTATGGGGAGTGTAAGAAAATCATTTTATATAGCATTTTGAAACAATGAAATGCAAGAAACGCAAAGGCAAATAGAACTTGGAATCTCTTTCCCAGAGACTAGGGGTTGGGTAGGATAATTATCACTTTTAGGTCTTTTTGATGAGGTCGAAATGGCCATTAAGCAAACCGGAGATATTTTTCCACCTTCTTTACATTTCAAAAGAGTAATGTTTACAGTAAGTATAGAGGAAAACAATACAACTCAAACAATAACTATCAGTAGGTTAGTATAATGTTTAAGATATTTGCCTTACTGACACAAGGTGCAGGGTTTGATTCTCACATAGGTTAATTAGTTAGGCTTAAAATGGCCCACAAGTGCAGTAAGTCTAGTATTTCTAATCTAATCAAACTATTTTATATAACATTTTAAAACACTATCCCAGAGCATCCAGTTGTAAAATACAGTTTAATTAACTTTTAAAATGTTTTGAAACATAAAATATATGATTCAGATAATTCAGTATTATATATGGAACACAAGTTAAATCAGGCATACAATAACCCATAGAAACATACTGTAAAAAGGAGTAGAAATTATGCATATAAAGTCCATGAGCAGACAAGTAAACATTCATGGAAAGTATTACAGAAGCAGTCCATAAACCAGAATTATCACCAAAGTCCATGGTAATGTGAGACAGGTGGTTTTAAACATTTATTGCATGCTTGGGTGTCCTTAACCTTACAGCAAAGTTAACTGAAGGCCCCTCTAGAAAAAGGGAGATCTTATTAGCCCAAAATGAGAGAGGGTTGATTTATTTTTGTGTATGGTCCAAGTAGAGTTAAAAATTTAGTAAGGGGTCCAACCATATCCCTAGGTATTTGAATGAAGTGACATTTTCAATATTGCTATTAAGATGATTGAGTATTTTTAGCGGCTTGGAGATAGTTCCAAAAAACAGGGTGCTTGTTTTAGATAAGTATAACAATGATTGTTTTATCACTGATCTATTGAACAAGGGCATGAAATTCAGCCTGAAGTTTGCGTTCAAGAGAAGAGACAAAGTGATTGGAGTAGAGTAGGATCACATCGTCAGCATAAAACAGGAGAGGAAGATTGGGTAAGTCAAAAGGGAGCTTGTTAATGTAGATAAAAAAAGAGGATAGTTGTCAGAACAGATCCCTAGGATACACTTTTATGCAGAGGGATTGATGTAGAGGTTGATGAATTCAAATACACTGAAAAGTGTTGGTTATAAAGGTAGTTACTGAACAAGGCCAATGTGCCATTACTAATGCCTATTTCAGTAAGATAGTCTAGGAGAACTGAGTGATCAACAAGGTCAAAGGCTCTGGTGAGGTCAATAAAAATGACTCCAGCAATTAGGCATTTGTCCATTACAAGTAGAATGTTGTCACTGAGTGTCAGATAGCTTCCATTTTAAATTTTCATTTGTCAAATGCCACTAGCAGATCTCTTCACATGTTTTATATTGCTTAATTAAATTCTATTAAACTGAAAACATTTTTAGTCAGGTATTGTGTCATTGTTTCAAACAGATGACTGGATTCATGTTGGTAAATTAGCCATCACTTTATCATTTATTTAATTTAACATTTGTTTACCAGAAAAATCCAACTTGGTACGAGCCAATTTTCAGCAGAGGCCTGGGGAGAAATGCAGACACATGTCTTTGAATGTGGGAGGAAACCAGAGCATCCAGAGAAAACCCACATGAATGCAGGGAGGACATGCAGACTCCACACAGAAGGAACTCCAGCCGAGAATCGATCCAGAGAATCTCTTGCTGTGAGGTGACAATGCTAACTGCTACACCACTGCTGCTTCAGTGCTTGCCTTGACAACAGCATTTCTTACTTAATGCTTCCTCTTTGCCTTGTTGTACCTTATATCTTAACTTTACATCTTAGAGGGAGAGTAGCTCATTTGCTAGGATACAATGCTGCAAACGGTTAATCTATGTTTGCTTCTGTCACTCTAAAACAAGTTATGTTTCATCATTTTTTCTAAGATTGAGAAGTGTAACATAAAAATGCTAAAATGTAAAAAACATCTTTTTTCTGCAAGGAGGCAATTTTCTTGCAACCCATGCAGGGGGGCTTGGCTCAACACATCCATCACCCCCCTCTTATTTATATACCAACTCCCTGGTTGTGCGACAATGGAGAAGAGTGAGGAAAAATACCTCAGTAGACCACCAGCATACGCATTAAAAGCCAATATGGCTCAAATAAAACACTGTTAAAACAAATTGCAATATAATGCTTGACAAACTTCACTTTATAGTACAGGATAACCGTTACAAACATACAATCTGTATGGAAAACGTGCAACTGGGATTTTGTCAGTATATCAACAGCCTTTTCTAAGAATGCCAATAAACTGAAAGAAAAGTAAAGTAATGATAACTATTGGCAACAGCAGACCATTCCCTTCTCTCCACTGTTATGTGACTTCAGAATGCATATAAGTTTGGAGAGTTTGGGGGGGTGTTCTCCCACATGGGCAGTGCTTGGAGGCTTGTCTCCTTCAAAAAATTACCTCTGTGAGTCACCAAAGGTTATTTTAGCAGGTTTTATTTAGAATATTTATTTTCAGGTAAGGTGAATATGAATGTTCCTCATTTCCTTTGCAACTTCATTTGCATACAATATAACACTGAGCAAGTTATCAAACTGCTTATGTTGATAGATCGTTTCTGACAAAGATCTGCTATGGAGGAAATTCTTTGCATTTTAAACATCAGTTAGAGAGATGGAGAAAACTATATAGGAGAGGTGCACTGCACACTTCTTAAGGGTAAACATGTTTGTACAGCTAGATTGCCAAAAAGTATACACATTATAATTTATGTAAACATAACTTTATGGGAAGAATAGATTACAGACTTATGTTTAACAATACTCTTGAAGCTGTAGAAGAAAAATAATGAAAAAAAGATTAGCTATAATCTATACTGTTACTGCTAGCAACCGCTGCTGATTCTTTTTTTGTTGCTTTTCTTGTTATTTTACTTGGGTCCATACAGTGGTTAACTTATCCATATTGTGTCCTGCTCATAGCTTAACATTGGTTTTACTGAATAAATATGTATACTCCGTATAAATAAGTTAGTAAATTATTAAAGTCTGAAATTAAATGGAATTCATTATAACCCCAGTCAGGATGCATTAGGCCCCTGCAGTACACGATGCACATCTTTCATTAGCAAAAGTGTTATTTATGAATAGAATAAAATCAATACAAACATCAAGGCTTGTCTCAAGGGGTGGAAATATCTGTGTGAGCTAGTTTACACAGATCCTACTTTTTCTTAAAGTGGTTTCTTATTTATGAACACCCAAGACAGAGATAATATCAGATCCTAAAACCATGCCAGCATATTAACAAACTGCCCTCTGCAGCAGCAGCATTTTGAAGTCTTACATAATGATCCTGAAGGATTGTCTGTATTGCAGAATGAGAGAAAGGCACTGGCGCCACCTAGAGTTATGAATGGCAATATCACCAGAATGTTCTTTTAACAACATCCAGGCTAAGGAAATGAGCAGACTACAGGGTTTCAGGAACACATATCTGGTCTCTTGGTTCATGTCATGTTTAATAAGGGGTTATGACATTTTCTGTTGCCTACTAAGTTGTCATTGATCTCTGACTCTTGGTGTCTGCTATTAAAAGGCACAGATCAGGTCTGTTAACATGTCACTTTTCTTAAAATGCTTAATAACAGTTTGCAGCTGTACGATTATGGACTAAATTTGCCCTGGAGAAAGATTATAATTTATGAGTATAACATATGTACATGATTCTAAGATATCTCTTTTTATTCTACATAGACCTGCATGCACTAAATTGGGCCACAGAGGACAGAAATCATATCAGAAAGTCAAGAATGATTGGAAAGTCAGCTCAATGAAGAAAACCTATATTTTTTATTCCTCTGTAAATAAATGTTTGGGCTACCTGTCTTCAAATCTAATCTGACAGTATATCA
>NC_056731.1:740540062-740645062 GCF_019279795.1 Protopterus annectens
AAAGGTAAGATGCTCAGTGCTGATTGTAGGGAGTATAGGTCATGGAGGTAGAATCTGTACCCAATAGGCCCAGAGAAAAGGTAAGATGCTCAGTGCTGATTGTAGGGAGTATTGGTCATGGAGGTAGAATCTGTACCCAATAGGCCCAGAGAAACGTAAGATGCTCAGTACTGATTGAAAGGGCAAGTTTTAACTGGTATGGTAGGATGAGTGAAGCATTCTTCTGGGAGCAAGTGTACAGTAATGGTACAATAATTATATGGGAAGAAACAAAAAAAACATTTTACTTTGGAGCAAGGTTTTTTCCTGCCCTATCTCGAGTTTGTGAGCAAACTTTGAGCAGGTGAGAGACAGCTGGGGAATGTAAAAATGTAAAATGCTGCCGTTATTAAAGGTTTTTTGGACCCTAGACTGGAAGTGTCTAGGTGTCCGCAATTATATGTAGATGATATAAAATCTAAGCAGAAAATCTTAGAGGACTGAACAATCAGATAAAGCAGGAATGGGAAATCAGGCTATGTTTTACCACTATTGATCACTAGTTGGAGCAGATATGCTGTGCTTGACTCCTAAATGTGCCATGTGTTCCAGACATTTCAGAACCTTTGCATGCAAGTGTCTCTACAGATAATCTATATACCTGCCAGATTTACAGATATAGTTCAGGCTGTCTTATATGTTCATAGGTACTTACTAAGTTATTGATCATTGAGGATCTTAAGAAGCCTAGCCTTACATTCCAATGGCAATTTTTGCCCTTGTGCTTTGTATATGAATAACTCTGGGACAGATAGAAGAAGGATATGTTGGGGAATTGACTTGTTGCCCCTATCCATGAGGGACATGGGTGCTAAACTGTGGGGTGAATTTGTGGTTCCCATCCATTCAGTCATCCAAATTATGTTTGAATAGAATAAGAGAAACACTATGCTTTATATGGGGTAGAAGACAATTCCATAGAAATGGTATTTTCTGTGATACATATCAGTCCGTCTAACATGTCCTATTTATGTTACAAAAGAGATTGAGATGCCTTGAGTGGGTGCACATGCTACCCCTGAACTTGCAAATGTGTAATAGGCCAGAAAGAATAGGGTCTGTGAGGTTCTATAAACAAGAAAGAGATAATCCCTTAACAGTCTGTATGATACCGAGAAGAGGGATAAAGCCTTGTGAGATGGTCTGTATAGTTTTTATAATTTAGGCCATTCATTTTTTTAGTGAGAAAGCATTGTGGTCTTTCAAGCTCTGACTAGTACATGGACAGATACATACTGAAAGGGGCATTATACTCAATGAGTGGTGTAATAAGAGCCAAGTACAGAGGAATGATTGCATCCTTCGACTTGAACATCATACGTTTAGATATAAGCTGTACAATGAAAAAGGAGTTTCTTACATCAAGGGATATGTGGTAATCAAAGAACAGATTGCTGTCTGCATGGGTCCCAGTGTGGGATGGTGTCAACTACCTTTGGAAGGTCTAGATACATGGTGTGTACTGATTTGCTGGGTGACTCTCATTTGATTGACAACATTTTATCAAGTGCTATGGAAAGGATCATTATGGACCTCATAAATAAAGATATTGGGGACCTACAGACACTGGATCCTACCCAGTTTGGCTTTGTTAAGGGCAGATCCTGCCTCTTAAACCTGGTCGATTTCTTTGAAACAGTCACCAAGGCCATTGACGAGGGGAAGGTGGTCCACACAGCCTACCTGGACCTCGCAAAAGCCTTCGATACAATACCCCACTCGGGCATTATAGATAAGCTCACCAGCTTAAATATAAACCCCTATGTCACTAGATGGGTTGCAAACTGGCTCAAGGACAGAACCCACATGGTTAGAATTGCTGGAGCTATGTCAGACTCCAAACCAGTTACAAGTGGCGTCCCACAAGGCTCAGTCCTGGGACCTCTCTTGTTCGGTATATATTTCTTGGTACAGGCCAACACGGAAGGACTGTGGCTGACCAAGTTCGCAGATGACTGCAAACTGGGCGCCATAATCAACTCTCCAGCCGACACAAGCATCCTCCAAAAGGGCCTCATAGAAACAGACAACTGGTGCCAGAGCCATGGCCTCAAGCTAAATGCCAAAACGTGTATAGTCATCCCCTTTGGCAAAAACAAAGTGCCCACAAATTACCACATAGGTGGTAATCCATTAAGTACAGAAGAAGTCATTAGAGACCTGGGGACCCAAGTTGATAGCAATCTCTCATTTGACAACCACGTGGCCAAAGTGGTTAGAAAAACATTTTATATAGCCCACCTAATCATGAAGGGATTCACATCTAGATCAGGGGGGAGGTCATTGTACCTCTTTACTCATCCCTCATCAGGCCCATAATTGAGTACAATGCCCCTTTTGGGATGTACCTTACCAGACACCTGCAGCAACTGGAAAGACCCCAAAAGTACCTCACCAAGAGGATCAAAGGGCTCAAACAGATGCCATATGCTGCCCGGTTAAAGAAACTCCAGCTCTACTCAGTGGCATACCGCCTGCTCAGAGGCGATCTGTGCCTGACGTATAAAGCCATGTCCAACCCGAATTAATGGACATGCTGCACCTCAGAAAATCCAAATCCCATCGAGCGAGAGACTTGAACCTCAGCACTGAAATAAATAGGACATGCTGGAGGGACAGATTCATAACCCAGAGGCTCCCTTCACTCTGGAATAAAATCCCAGTCCAGGTTAGGCAGAGTCCCTCATTGACTCTCTTCAAGAGGAATCTTGATGAGTGGATGGGAGATCGTAGGTTTACCCCGGCTATCACTTCTGTGTCACTGTTAGACAGAGGCACAGTATACTAACCTCAAAAAAAGGCATAGCAAAATTAATTTAAAATGGGTGGCGAAAGCCAAACACACTCTGGCTAGGCTTATAAATGCCCTAGGGCAGATATCCTAGTATGAACCTATGAACCTATGAACCTATGAACCTATGAATGATCAAATGAAAAGGAGAGACAACTTTTGCCAACAGTAAAGTTTTCTTTTTTCTTCACTGTTGGGTGACCCCTGAGTAGGTATTATTAAGTTTGAGGGTATGGGGTTGTCCTCCACATTGAGGATGCAGTCAGGCTTGGCCTCTGCAAAAAAAAAATTACTCCAAGGTTTGTCAAAAGTTAATTTGCTCCTCTTCTTTCAATAATTCATCACTCAATAAAAGTGTTGTCAATATAATTACATCAAAATACTATCCAATTTGTTGTTCTCATCCATTGCTTCAGCAACCTTCTCAAAAAAGTCATTGAAGTAAAGTAAGCAAGATCTGTTCTTCGTGAATGAGAATCTGAACTGGTTTGGGTCAAGGGTTTGTAGGTTACCTATGTCCTTATTTATTAATTCCATAATGATCCTTTCCATAGCCTTACAGATGAAGCTGGTATAGCTTATTGGACTTTAATTAAACTGGTCTGTTGACATCCCACCTTTGTACAAGAGGATGAATGTTGCTGTTCTCCATTCATCAAGTACAAATCAAGTTTGGAAGCTGATGTTCAAAAGCCTTTTTAGGGGGTCTGACAGCACCTGTTTCAAGCTGTCCAGCAGGCAGCCCTGTATGTTTTATGGTCCTAGAGAATTAGCACTTTTAGTGCCTTGACAACTTGTTAATGGGATGATTTGGGGTGTAGCTACAGGTATGTGATCTAGGAAAATAGGAAGTGGATATAGTTTGAGTTAAATTTGTCTGCCAGTAGATTGGCTATGTCCTTTGTGTCTGAGTATATGAAATTATTTATTAGCTCTGTGCAGTGCAGGACCTTGTTTCAGACATTTCTAACATAAAAAAGGCTTTGTAGTCATCCTTCACTTGGGTGGCTATTTTTACCTCATATCTGACTTTGATTGCTTTGGTCAGGGTCTGGAATTCCATATTAAGTTTAGCAGGAGCACCTTTGCCATCATGAGAATTAAACTTATTTCTGTATGCGTCTCTCTATCTTTGGGTTCCACCATAGGAGTTTATCTTTAAATCTGACATTGCATTTACTTTGAAGGTGGGCAAATTCAGCTATGTACATGTGTACCTTTCATGGTAAAGGATTCTGCATAAACAGTGGGGTCATCATGATCGAAGAAACCTTTCCCAGTTTTAATAGGTTAACCTTCACATAATGTCTGATTACTGAGATATTGGAAGATGCTTCATTCTCTGGCATTATAGTAAATTGTATAATTGTATAGTTATATAATTGTAATTCATTATATTGACTTGTGATCTGATTCTACCAGTAAGGAAGTTACAATTGGTGGGGAGCAAAGCTGCCTCCTATTGGTGAGGACCAAGTGTAAGATTTTATTGCCCCTTGTTTGGATGCAGACACAACTGGTCATGGAGTTTGTATTGATGAAGTCCGGAAATTTCTGAGTGTACATTTTTGAGGATATATAAGTTTTCCAGTTGATGGATGGGTAGTGAAAATCACCTAGGAGAATGTTTTAATACACAAGAGCTCCATAGTATTTAGGTAAGGGGTATATAGAGAATTATCTATGATGTGATAAGGGATTTTGCTGATTGTAAGTTGGATATGGGACAGTTCCAGGTTATTATCTTATCTAATGACTCAAGAGGTGAATTTTTTTTAAGAATATTGAGACACTGCTGTCTAGAGTGCCTTCTTCTAGGGCTCTTGGCCTGAGTAGGTAATAGGCATTAAAAGCTTGCACTGCTGGGATACCCCTTCAAATGACATCAGAAGCTAATTGATTGCAGAAATGACCTAACATGTCTGCTCCTGCTAGTAGTGAAGAAATGTATTGCAAAAAAGTTGGAAAACCAAGACCCACCCCAGAAAAGACACAGCTGTAGAAATAATGAACAAAATAAAGAAAAGAGAACTAAGAGCCTTGTTAGAAAAAGAAACAAAAACATACTTTTAAAATGGCAGTTGTGGGACTAGATTTAGCCAGGATCAGATCCAGTGCAAGGTGATCTAGGCAGCTGCCTAGGGCCCGGTGCTGGCTGTGAGACCCAGTCTGGCCATAAAACATTTAAAAACTAATTTACTGCTACACTCCTTTGACTTACTACTGCTCTATTACATTTATCTGCTCTCGGTGCAAGAGAAATCATCTCTACTCTCTTGTTATATCATCTCCAGTCTATGAGAGTTTCTCATTGATAAGACTTCCTGCAGCTCAAATCAGAGAAGCGTGGTCCTTTTACAACTTCTTATCTACAATGCAAGCCAAAGGGAACAGATGTATGTAGTAGTAGCAAAACTTGCATTCTACAAACACAGTCTGGTCTCGGTTTTATGCAGGGCAAGATGCAAGTCACGTGACTTTTCTGCCAGCTTTTTATTTTTGACAACAAGCGCAGAGGGAGAGGTGTGTGTATGCAGTGACTTGATAGAGTCAAACCCTGTACCTTAGGTACAGGAAGCACTACACTTAATTCTCCACACCAACTGCCAGTCTGCTCACCTATTTCCAGTTTTACAAAACAGTCTCATTTATGCCTTATCCTTGAGCAAGTCGCTTAATCAGATGGTTTGGAGAAACTGGAAATCTGAGCTAGGCTCCTCAATTGTCCCCCTGGACTGCAAGCCAGTTATGGTGTAAAGAAAGGAAATTCATTGTAGAAAACAGGAGCATCATCATATGAGCCATGATCTTTAGATGCGAACCTTGATTTCCTTGTTCTATGTTGACAGTGTGTTTATTATTTAGTTGTGAATAAGCTCTACAGCATGAAGTATTTTAACTATAAATACATGTTTAATTTAGCTTGTTTTTTGCAGCCACGCAGGTGTGTTAGGGCTCAAACAGTTTGTCCAGCACTTAGTGCAGATGAATTAGACTATGAGCTGTTAAAGAGTTGCTTCCTGGAGTACAGGGTTTGATTTCCTCAGTTTTCATTTGTCTTTGTGACTCCGATCATTTTACTTTATCAGACAGCACTCCTGGTGCGATCCTGCATAGGGACACATGTTCAATGGACTATCCCAGGCTGTTAGCAAAGGCATTACACATTAGTCTTTGGAATTCCTGCACCGTTCACATGGCCAGTTATTATTACTTGCCTGTATGCTATCTGAGTATGAATCGCAGCACATCTCTTGTAGTTTAATGGATCGCCAGACATATTTTCACTAAATTCATTTTAAGGGAAGAGTTTACTGCTTCTCCTGCCAAGTCTGTTTTCTATATGAGACTGTTTAGGTTGGTTTAAAAAATGTATGTCAGTGGTTTTTCTGTAAAATTTGGAAGAAATGTTATAAATGAATACATATCTCTGTGATAATTATAAAAGTAAAGAAGAAAATAGTATATATATATATATATATATATATATATATATATATATATATATATATATATATATATAAATATCTATATCTATATCTATATATATATATATATTTTATTTATTTATTTAACATTTGTTGACCGGGAATGTCCGACTAGGTTCCACAGAGCCTGTTTTCAGCAGAGGCCTGGGGAGAAATGCTCCAGATGCATGTTTTTGGAATGTGGGAGGAAACCGGAGTACCCGGAGGAAACCCACACGAACACAGGGAGAACATGCAAACTCCACACAGAAGGCACTCCAGCCAAGAATCGAAGTGAAGAACCTCTTGCTGTGAGGCGACAACGTTAACCGCTGCACCACTGTGCCACACACATATATATATATATATATATATATATATATATATATATATATACTCTAAAAGGTTTGAACAGTGTTTATGGTATTTGGGGAGAGACAGACAAATAATGGGACATTGGTATGGCTGGTAGGGGCCTGATTCATTATCATGTGTAGGACCCCATCTGTCCACGGTGCAGCTCTGTTGACTATGGAAGCATATCCTGCAGCAGTACAGCATTATCAGTGATTCAGTTAGACCTGTACTGAATGCTCTCAAAGGGGATAGCTATTATTAATGACAGAGAAGACATAGGAAGTCAAAATGAGATGCAGGTCTCTTGCAAGCATGTAAGCCCCCTCCCCAAAAAGTATGTTGTATTCAATAATATTTCTGATTTTGTATGACATGTTTTTTAACAAAAGCTGCTGCTACAGCATTTTATATTATCGTTAATTGTTTTTCATTAATCATTCCATTAAAGAATGAATTCATTCATTAATAAGCATAGATTGTGTGATATAGTCTAAACATATTGCATTTAAGTAGTCTAAATATGTTGCATTTTAGTAATTTATTTATGCAGTGCCTTCTTTACAGCCTCCATTAACTGCTACAGGGTTGACATTTGTCTTGTCATATAGCCTTTATTGTGTGCAGTAATGATCAGAACATTCTAATCTTTAGCATCTTGTATGTAGTCATTGTTGCACATTACTGTGATGCAGTCTTCTCTGCAAGATGAGATTGAAAAGGATTTCTGCATTTGGTTAAAGATTTTTACTCTGTCAGTTAACATAGAAGACTGAAGCTCTAGTAGCTTAATGTGCTGCTTCCAATATCAAGGGTGCAGGGTTTGAATCTTTCTACCTCCATTTACCTACTATGTGACATTGGTCAAGTCACTTAACCAGGCATTGCTTTGAAACACTTGTGCTCAACTCTTTAATGATCTCCTGGATTCCACGTTTACTAACTATGAACCCATTGTTGTTGCTTGCCAATCATTCCCTATAGCTGATCTACATCAGAAAATGTTTTGGCAATATTACCAGCACACTATTTTTTAATGCTGTCCCTGATAAGGGACACTTGCATCCAGAGAGCTGTCCCATCCTGTTGGAAATGAATTATACATTTGTCATTTGAATTCCTGCACCCTTCACATAGCCACTAATTAATGCTTCACTGTATGCTATTTGACCATGAATCCCAGCATGCCTTGTGTAGTCTAATAGATTGCCTTTCAGAGGAAGACAAGTTGATAGTGCTAAGCCTGTTTTCAGTATGCAAATGTTTTGTTTTGTTTAGCAAATGTCTGTCAGTGTTTTTGATGTAAAATATGAAATAAAAATAAATCTGATTATTATAAAAGTAAAAATTAAAATACCATGCACAGTGACAAGTTTGAATATTGTTTTTCTTGTAAGCAAGTAATGAAATATTGATATGGCTGTGGGGGGGGGGCAGTCCATTACCCTGCTTAAGGCCCAGGGTGAGTGCAAAAAGCAGCCCAAAAGAAGGTGAGTGAGGGGGGTAGGATATCTACTTACCTGTGTACTATATATCATGATTTGATTTGTAATGGATTTTAACTTTTGTCTCTGTTGAATATAAATAAAAAAATAAAGATACTAAAAAAAGACTCCAGTACTGCTTTCTTCCTCAATGAAGCCACTTGAAAGAAAACAATAACTAAAGTCTATATCCGACTAAGTCTATCATAAAAATGTTTCAGTAGTACTATCAACATAAGCATTTTTATCCTAATTTGCTGTTTCATAACTCATTGCATGCCGCATCCCAGTGAAAGTAACAGTTTTCCTAGTTACAGTATGTCTTTGTTTTTCCCTGAATTGCCTGTAGTTACATTGTTGTCATGTTTTATCCTTACAAGGCAGAAAATATCCTATGCAATATAATTCCTCTTTCCTTCTGCAACAAAGTGGAGTGTGATATTTATGATATGTATTTATCTATGTATGTATGTATGCATGCATGTATGTATTCATGTATTTATTTGCATTTGTTTACCTAGAAAATCCAACTGTGTGGAAAACCCGTTTTCAGCATAGGCCCAAGACAAAAAGTACCACACAAAACTGAACAGTAAAACATAAGAACCACATAGTAAAATAACATTTCAAAACAATTAGTACTTCAAATGTCTTAACAGTTGCAATATCACATGACATTGGGTGGCATAGTGGTACAGCGATTAGCATTGTTGCCTCACAGTAAGATGCCTGCCGGCTCTATTCGCAGCTGGGGTGTCTTCTGTGTGGAGTCA
The DNA here is from genome assembly GCF_019279795.1 of Protopterus annectens. Classification (NCBI taxonomy): domain Eukaryota; kingdom Metazoa; phylum Chordata; order Ceratodontiformes; family Protopteridae; genus Protopterus; species Protopterus annectens. The sequence continues at coordinate 740,548,971 of NC_056731.1, forward strand.
GTATGTCCTCCCTGCAGTTGTGTGGGTTTCCTCTGGGTGCTCCAGTTTCCTCCCCCACATTCGAAAGACATGTATCTGGAGCCTTTCTCCCTGGGCCTCTACTGAAAATGGGCTCTGTCCCAGTTCGACTTTGCTGGTAAACAAAATATAAAATAAAAACATAGAAAAGTAGAAAGCTTACATGTACAGGAATTGAAGTAGTTGAAATATGAGAGAAAACTCATTTTACAGTAAGGGTACAAAAAGGGTACTGAAAACAAAATTCTATGTAATTTTACTTTTCATATAAATTAAGAAATTGAAGGAGGGTGAAAGGAGAACTAAAGTGAGAATAAAAATGGAGATTAAGGAATGAAACGTGCAAAGCAGAAAATCTGGAGTGAAATAGAAATTCTAGACATCTGGCAGAGTTGTATATGAATGGGACAGAAAAATTAGAAAATTAAGCATACAAAAGTGAAAAAGAAATATAAATTGAATATGACTAGAGAAATAAGTTTGAAAGTAGGAAAAATGCAGGAGAGAGAAAAAGAGACAGGAAAGGATATATAAAAGCATTATGTGATCAATGAAAAGTCTGACCAAAAAGACAAAATTGTGAGCAAAACTGAGCCAGTCATTATTTATAAAAGCTTCATCTAAATTGCTTTTTGTATAAGTAACTGGATAGATTATAACATGAGCATGAAGTTATAAATACAGAAGGTTATTCTGGAGGTGAACATAAGTTCATCCATGAGTCCATCAGGTACTGCTTTAGTAGGGACTGGAATGACTTTAGGTTGCCTACAGATTTCTGATATAAAGGAATGAAGTGCCAGATTTTGGAGACATAGTTAGAATATAATGCATCAAAAGCAATGTTGTTTCATTGTGTTACAGCAATCAGAAATTTAAACCCAGAGTATAAAGTTCTAGTTGGGGAATGGTGTTGGCTGACATTATGTAAAAAGGGACAGTTATCATGTTCATAAACAAGTTTGTGGGTTGTGACACACACACACACACACACACACACACACACACACACACACACACACACACACAAATAAACACCCACACACACCATACCTCAATTTGTTTGCTCAAGAATTCTGGACAAAGCCAAAAATATGGGGAGGCAGAGTCCCAGTATCAGGGATGTATTTTAAATGTTACTCTAGTCCATTTAATAAGTTAATAGAAAAATAGGTTTTGCATCAACATGCATTTCATGATGAATAAGACATATGAAACTCTAATGTCTCGCATTACACTGACTGATTGACTCTGCACCTCAGTGATTTTTTTTCAAAAAATTAAAATTAAAAGTATTACAAAGGACAGGACAAAAATCTTAAGCAGGATTGGGGACATTCTGCAACTTCAGGGACAATTGAGAGGCATAACATACAGCAATAGAACACAACTGGGTATTTTAGCAGCTGAGCTTACTACAAAGTCATACTTGATGAGTGGATGAGAAATAGAAAATTCACCCCGGGGATCACTCTAGTGGCTCTACTCGACAGAGGCACTGGGAACTAAGGTTGGGTGGCATGATGCCAGGGTAATCCTATGGGCTAGGCTTGTAAAGGCCCCAGGGCCATTAGCTTAGTACACACCTATGAACCTATGAACCTAAGATTAATGCTGATCACTGACAAACCGAAAGTGAATTCAGTTAAGCAAAAGAAAGGCTTGGTGAGATAGCGCTACTGTAGCTAAATGACTTTACTATCAAATCTGGTGTACAGTGTGCGCATATTGATCTTTCTCACATTTGTATTATTGTATGATACTGCATTACTGGTTTAGTGGCTGTATAATGTGACAACTTTGTGCATCCCATCACATAAGCAATGTAACAAAAGATTGCACTGTATTTACTTTTGTATGTTGTTGCTGCAAGGAGGCATGAATCTTGTACTGAAACTATGACCCCATATCGCACCCATTATGCTGTCGTGTGTTACTGCTTGTCTGTTACAGCATTTGGTTGATGGGAAAAAGAAGATTATATGACTTATTCTTCTTATGTCTTATATACCTCAGATATCATAATATGACCTTTAATATTCAGGAGTATAGTAATGCAACATTATAACTGCATATTTCACTTACAACAATGTGCACAAACAATGCACTGAGTGCTTTAGAAATAAAGACTTTTTGTTACTTTCCACAGTAGTCATATCTTTCAACCTCCTAGAGCAGGCAATCTGGAGAAAGTCACAAATAATGGGTGGATAAAGGCCCATAAACAGCATACAACCTTAGAAATTAGACTAACAGGTTTTACACTAGCATGAATTTTCTGAATTATATGAAATATGAAACTCAAATGTCTGCCATTATTTTCTGACCAGTCCTCAATGATGTGTTTTGCCAGAAACAGGTGAAAAATAAGAGGCAAAAATATGGACATTCTGCAAAAATCTGGACAGTTGTGAGGTGTGACAGTGGTCGTGGTTTTCTTGTATGTTTACTGATATGTGTACAGTAAATTTTCAGAAAGAAGTGGCATATATTAGCGTGCACCATGGTATAGAGAGATGAAATCCTTACTATGATCTAGACAACCTAGGATTGAGGGCAGAAGGAGACAGCTGTGGCTGAAGAGGATTGATGGGAAACTTCCTGCCATCCATTCTTTGGGTGAAGCACTGAACCATGTTTCTTGGAAGTGGCCATTTATTGTGTTCCCTGGTGAAGACAAGAGACTGAAGAGGAATCATCTACTTGTAAGGGGGGGGCAGGCTGCCTACAGGCTTATGTCACCCAATGACATGAGTAACAGTCCCTAGCAAGTGTTGGCTGCACACCTGCCACTCGGGTGCTAACACGATGTATGAGAAAAAATGCCAGAGCTTGAGAGGTCTCTCTCCCCTCCCCTCTTTGCTGTCTGAATGATGATGATGCATCATTTGCAGCAATGACTTAAATAGTTCACACAGGGGAAGAAGAAAGAAGAGCAGAAAAAAAGAAACATGACATATAGTACAACAGTACTGCAATAGGGATCCAGTTTTAATGTGGGGGTCCAAGCCAGTCTTAACACTTCCTGATATGCACAAAGCAGCAAGACTCCCTCAAAATTAGACAATACATAAACAGGAAAAGTGGATATCAAAGCAGTACACATCAAGCAGGCACAATGCACAGCAGAAATACGGCACAAGGGGAAACATGACAGGAACATGATCCTTAGTTGAGTGGCATAGTAGAAAATAGATCAAGAAAAGTAGGTGGAGAAGGAGGAGGGAAAAATCAGCAAGAAGAGGTGACTGATGGGAAACAGATGGAAGTAAGAGGATAGGGAAACTGAAGTAGATAACAGTAGAGACAGCTTGATGTAAGGCTGCAGAGAGAACAAGAACGGGGCTTGATGCTGTACAGCAAGATGCAGCAAGACGGCATTAAATAATGTCTCTAAGGAGTGACAGTGGTGTTAACAGAGGAGGAAAGGATGCAGGTAGAAGGACTGGTAACATATGGTAGGAAGTGAAGAAGGAAAGCCAGTGCGGGGACAAAGACGAGGGTAATGAGAACTTTTTTTTTGCGGACTAACCCTTCCACTTGAGCATGGGGATATGTGACCTGCAAGACTGAGGAAGCCACTACACCTTCCCCTAAGTAAGTACACACTCACATACAATTGGTCAGTAAAAGCTACTGCCAGTTGGTGGTTTACCCAAGATCATAAGCCTGCCTCATTCCTCTGTAAGACTCCTACAGGACAGTGTCCAGCTCCAAACACTGCCCCTAGGATAGGAATGCCCCATCCTCCCTGCCAGCTCCGTCACGCTTCTCAGCCAGTAATCAAAATTGGATCCCCTGGGCATGGGCAGGACCTTATCACTCTATGCTACAGATGACTAATACTTGGATTTGTTTGCAGAAAGTGACCTCTGGAATAGGTGTTGAAGGGGAAGATACATGTAGATATTCGAGAGGGTACAAACAGAGGAAGGGTGAAGTTGAAGACAGATGGAGATAAGGTGTAATTTTACATACACTTAAAAAGACAGACTGGATAAGCTTGCTGTCTTATTATTACACAGCAGATAAATGTAATAGTGTGTAATGTAATATCTAATACCACAACATCCATGGATCTGTATTACAGGTAATCTGTTGTTGTTAGGGTGTTACATTTCTTAATATGTGTGGTGATCTAACACTGTGATTGGCAACAGATGTGGGATGAGGTTGTTAAACTATGCATTATGACTGCTTAAACAATGTGAGCAGTCTTGCCCAGCCAATATATATATATATATATATATATATATATATATATATATATAAAACAAACAAATACACACACACACAAACACACACACACACACACACACACACACACACACACACACACAAACAAAAAACACAGACACACACACACACACACACACATATACAAGTGACAAGTTAAGTGTTAGCGTAAACAGTCATTTTACTACAGCCTAGGTCCTGTAAATGAAAATACAAAACTGAGCTGTGCCTTTAATGTCCTGCATTTATTCTAGATGCATTATAGGGTAAAATAAAATATTGTCACCTCCAAACTACAAAGTATCGATACAACATGAATCTTGCAGGACTTGGTTGCAGTCCCCAGGAGGTATAAGTTAAGATATCTGCCATATTTTGTCTAAAGAGAAGTTGAGCCATTATTAAATTATTTGTCTTAATGTATGCATGGATATGCATATATACCAACAGCACAGATGTTTGTTTTATAACTTTTTCTGTATACATGATTACTGCTTGAATGGTTACTGCATCTGTAACATTTTTTTTTTTTTTTTTGCTAATTTGGTTCCATTGATTGGAGCGAGGAAATAAATGAAAAATTAGGAATTTTCAGATATGTAACATCAAATATTGCTTAGGTGGTGGTAAATGCATTCTAACTGATCCAGTAACAACAGGGGTTGTTAACATCTAGCAGTCCCTTCCTGACCCGATACACATTTTTTTCCTTTTGCCAACAGGTTTAGCTTAGATGTTCACTTTCTCACTGAAACAATGAACCTCAGTATAGTCAGTAAATTAGGAAAAAGCATTGTTGAGATGCTAAAATTTGCATTCGAAGTATTGTGCTCCATGTCTTAATAGAGGGGAAATACTTATTTACACCCCTGCAGTGGATTCATGTAATCAGCTAATGAGTCACTATTCCAAACCATCATTGGAACAATGTGCATGCAGCTGTTACCAGATGGTTGCCTGGATGTGTTATACAACTAGAAGGATGCAGGGAAAGTGACAGTAAATGTCTTCCTCTCTTTTTGAGTATGGGTCCTTCATTATGTTTTTGTTGTGGTATGTGATCCTAACAATCTTGGTCTAAAGTAAAGCATTAGCAATTTAACAGCAGGACATTGGAATCGAACTCAAGATAATAACCGACATATTTTACTGATGTAAAAAAAAAAATCATTGTAAAATCTCTGCAGTTAACTATGGTACTATGCACAGTATTCATCATCTGTGAGGGCATTTGTCCAAAGTACCTTTCAAATACATTTAAAAACAAGCAATAATACCCAAGAAAGGTAATAGTTTAACTAGGATGAAGATTTACTGAATATAATAGGGAGGACGTAAATATAGTAGCACATAGATCAAAATGTATTCATTTTGAATGCTGTCTTATTTCTCTTCAGTGTCGTAGGGAAGCTAGAACCTTTTCTGCTACTCAGTGAGCAGTAGATGGAGAAAAAAACATTGTTGGGACATCACTTCATTGCAGGAAACACACAAACCTGCACACGGACACACAAACACATACACATGCACACTCAAATGCTTACACTGCATACATACCTCTTCAGGATGTGGAGGAAACCAAAGCATCCAGCAAAAACTCATGTGAACAAAGGGAGGATAAGTAAACTCTATACAAAAGAACCAAACTGAAAAAAATAAGTACTGTGAGGTAGCAAATGCTAATTTCTACCCCAAGAGCATCAACCTAGTGCAAACTAACTAATAAATGTCAATGTGGGCAGAGTGGCAGCCTTGAGACAAAGGCAAAACACTATTCACAGGATATTATGCAAATGTCCTGAGTATGCTAAAATATGTTCCACTGCACAGTACAGTTACACCACAGACATGCAAATAAAATGTATATCAACATATGCATTTGCTACGGTATGTTAAGTATCAGTCATCCAAATGTAATGAAGCTGACAGCAGTTAATGCACAGCTGCGAGACAGACAGAAATATTTAAAAAGAAAACACACATCTCCGGGCATCATGTTATTTTGTTAACACGCAATGAATCAGCATAAAATGAGGAACATTTTGTCAACCAGCTGCTTTTTAACACATAATCATTTAAAACTGTGGCAGCACGGACAATCCTTTCTCCTAATATATATTAATGATACATTCATTCAAACCAGCTGGGCTGAACTTTGACCTACCTCTTATTTTACTTAGAGACTGAAAAGTACTTTGTATCTCAAGTAACTGAGCCAAAGGATTTCCAAAATCAAGGTACAAGATAAGGTAGATAGATCTCCTGTAATACTCCGACTATATAGGTGAAAGGGAAATGGGCTTTATTAACAATTTGTCAGAGTCCGCAGAGTGAGCTGAGGGTAAAGTACTCTTCGTGAGGCTTCAGCAGGCTGTAATCTCAGTGTTCATGCAAGGATGACTAAACTGAACTGTCGGTAATCTTTTATCGCATGATAAGGACACTGCTTCTAGATTACTGACAGATACATGAAATCCTTTGTTGCCACTATGCTTATACTTTCATAGACAGTTTATGTACATTATCCCCTGTGACAAAACAAAAAAGTCAAGATGCTGAAAGCATGTACTGGCTGAACTCATAGCCTCAGCAGGAGTGCACCATTTAACACTGCTTGATGTTGAATAGAAAGAGATAAATGACATAGGCTAACCACCCCCTCCCCCACCAGGATGGTAAATCAAATTAGTTTCTTGAAATACTAATGGGAGCTTAATGTTAAGTTAAATGATACCATGGGAATACGAAATGTTTGGACAAAGGCTGTTAACAAGAATGGCTTCATTCCCACTGAACAAATTTAACTACATCTAAATGAAATGGAAAAGGCATATTGAAGGACTAGTCTGAGCAGATGAATAGCAGCAGATTAGTTTACAGCACAGACAGTAAATATGAGTGCAGCAAAGTAATTATAAATCAGAGGACAATCATTGTTCCCATATTCCTGTGTTGCCCCTCAAATTAAATATGTGCATGCATGCACACACAAGCATACTTACATACACACACACACACACACACACACACACACACACACACACACACACACACACACACACACACACACACACACACAAACCTTAATTTAGAGCTATATTATAGTAAATTCCAGAAATGGGCTATTGTGCCCATTGATTTTGTTTGGAATGCGTTCCTTTCTCATTTCAAAAATCATACTATTTATAAAAATATACGGAATGACCTATAATACTATTTACAAGAATGTATAGAATGCACTATTAATTTTCTCCAATCTAACATTAATATATCTAGACTGATAGGTAAATGGATAAAAAGTGACAAAAAGGTGTATAATCTAACCTGCTGTCAGCGATTACTATGTAATGCACTAGAGTTATGGGTTCTAACTCGAGCTCCACTGTCATCATTATTGGAATTTGTTACAGTGACAGCATTATGGTGTTTGACTCCCACAACTATTGCCTGTTAAAATATTGGCCTTAAGGTTATATGGTTAATGTGCATTACTGCTTTGAACAAGCACCAATAACAGTCAATGCAGATAAAGTTTGCAGTACACAGTTACAGAAAGCTTCCCAGGATTTCTCCCACCTCAGAACATGCCCATTACCTTTCACTGCAACCTTATTGACGGTAGTGGAAGCTTGCCTGGAAGTATTTTGCATGCAGGTGCACATACACACACCAAAAACTGGTTGAACTGTCTGTTAAAGAAATGGTTATATCTGTTTTTCATATACAATATAGCCTTAATACAGCTACTTTACTTTTTATGTATTTTCTGTTTAAAAGTTAGTTAGCTTTTTCCGAGTTTATTATAGTTTTCCTCAGATATTGATATCCTTTTATTCCACAGGTAAATAGATGTAACAATAGAGCCCTTCTCCATGAATAATGTACATATATATATATATATATATATATATATATATATATACATATGCACGCACAGACACACACACATATATCCAGATATGGATATAGATTATAGCTATAGGTATCGATTTATATCAGAGATGTTTATAGGTTCATAGGTGTGTGTTAGGGAAACAACCATTGATACCTTTTAAAGTCTAGCCATATATCCCAAATCTCTGACAAGTCCTGATATCCTTGGTAGTGCAAGCAGGGTTCGGAAAATAAAATATTTATAAGCAGGGGGCTGAGAGATGAACCATTTACATACTGCTTGTGTCCACTGGAGCCATAGATGTCAAACCAGGGGTGAATTTTCAGTTTCCCATCCAGTTTATAATAACGTACTGGATATATTGTAATTAATCCTAGTGTTCAGAGTACAGTGCTGCTAGGCTGACATAGGTGCACATGAAAACTTGTGAAGCCATGGCATTACTGTTCTGCTGAGCAGGAAATAGTATTGTGACTAGAAGCATGCAGGAAGTAAATCTACCATTTAATCAAACACTTGTGCACAATTAATACATTATAGCATTCATAACAAAGACAACTGTGCAATTGTGTAAAGAATATTTTCAGTTTCGCATTCAAGATGCAATAACATTTTGGGAAAGGGGTCTGTAATTAAAAGCAGGAGGCAAATGGAAGCTTAGCTAATAATGTAAAGGAATATTTATCATGCATATTACTGCAATAAAGAATTATCTTCTGGGTAACCTAATGCGTGCTTTGTTTTATTTTCGCCTCCTCTCTCCTTTCATTTCTCAAATGGGTGACCAAACAAAGCTACACTGGCAGTTGTTGTAAGAGCCAGGCTTTGCTGAACATCACCTCTGGAACAGTTTTTGGTTTTATCCCTAACCCTTCCTCCCACCTTCACATCCGATGTACAGTGATGTGAATGCAGTTCTACATTTGCAGACATTTTGCTGGTATACTTTGTACAGTGATGTGAATGCAGTTCTACATTTGCAGACATTTTGCTGATATACTTCCCACTGTTTTCCTGATGGGGAAGCCATTAACTCTCTCCTTTGGAGAAGTGATCTAGCAAAAACGCCCCTCATTCTCATCTCCAGCCAACTCCAAAGCAATGAGGTCAGCTAATCAAGTCAAGAACACCTGTACTGTAGTCAAGGCTCCATTCCACCATGCCACAGGGTGGCTAGCATCTGTTATAAAGGAAACATCTCTGTAGTCTAAGGGTAATTTCCCTAACACAGTGACTATTGTCAATAATAACATTTTTCTTTCAGTGATATGCAGTATCCCTTAATATGTTTATAGGTTCACAGGTTCATCAGTACTTATTAGGCTGTTGATCTGTGAGGATCTTAAGACGCCTAACCTTATATTCTCATGGTAACTTTTAGCACTTATATTTTGCATACAAATAACCCAGAGGTAGACAGAGCAAGGGCATGCTGGGACATTTACTTGTTGCCATTATCCATGAGGGATATTTGCAGTTTGAAAAGAGTGAGAGAAGTACTTTGCTTTATGTGGAGTGGAAGACTGTTCCACAGAAGTGGTATTTTCTGTGATATATACCAGTCCTTCCAACATGTCCTATTTATATTACAAAAGAGATTGAGATCCCTTGAGCGGGTGTGCATTTTACCACTGGACTTGCGAATGTGTAATAGGTCTGACAGGATATGCAAAACAGAGGTCACCTCTCAATAGCCTGTGCTTTGAGATGGTCTGCATAGTTTTTGTGATTTTCTTTAGTGAGAAAGTATTGTACTCAATCCACTTGTGGCAATTGGTTGGACAGGTACATGCCGGATGGGGCATTATATTCAATGATTGGCCTGAAGAGAGACGAGTACAGCAGAATGATTACATCCATTGCCTTGGACAGCATACCTTTAGATCATACCTCTCAACCTCTTACAGCAAGAAATCTGAACAAAGTAATAAATAATGGGGGAGCAAAGGCCCAAAACTAGGGATTTATTTTAAATATTGCTCTCACAAATGTAAAAAGTTGATAGAATAACAATTTTTCCATTAGCATAACTTTTCTGAAGGGTAGGAAGCCTGAACCCCAAATGTCTGTCAATATTTCCTGACTACAACACTTAATGATTAACCAGTGGTTTGCCAGAAAATGCAATTTTATGAGAAACAGATCAAAAATATGAGCAAATATCTGGACATTCTGTGAAAATCTAGACAGTTGAAAGGTATTCTTTAGATATAAGCTGTGCAATGAAAAATGACTTCCTTACAATAGTGGATACATGGTAATCCATGGTGACATAAGGGATCCACTTTGAGGGTGTGTGTGTGTGATAGTTACAAGGGAAGTTTTGCCTGCCAAAGGACATGATTATACACTTCTTGGCATTTAATTTTAGTTCATGGTTTTGACACCAGCTATTTGTTTAGGAAAGACCCTATTGGAGGATTTTGATGTCCTCTAGGTGTTTATGATGGCACCAAGTTAAAAGTCATCTGCAAACTTGGTCAGCCATAAACCTTTAACATTTTCTTTCACCTCTAAGAATTAAATGCCAGAGATGAGTGGCCCAAGGACTGAACCCTGGGATACACCACTAGTGACAGGTCTTTTGGGGGAGGTAGAGCTGTTCTCCCTAATTTCCTGGGTTCTGTTTGTGAACAAATTTGCTATCCAATTTGTCTTCTCCATGTATAGATTTCCAGTATTAGTTCATCTAAATCACAGTCCTGTTGCTTCGATCTGTGATTATCCCTGAATGCCTTAATCTGTACTGTCTCCAGTATCTGTAAATATTACATTAGAGGATAACAGTACTATTACTGCTGGGTAATGCTGTAAGCTTGAGGGGTTGGCATAATGTTTATCCCACAGATTTAAGGTACAAGGTTTGATTCTTGGGGAGCATGGCTAGGCTTAGAAAGGCCACACGGGGGTCTTTAACCTAGTAATCACCTATGAACCTATTACTAGGAAAGAGGACAATTCATTTAATGTGCTTAAAGGATATGAGTACTAAGTGACTTGAGTATCAGATTCATAAACTACTGTTATTTTGTTAGGGAACATTAGCCACATTTATTACTTCAACAGAGTCAAACATTCCCTGTGTGTCCAGGAATAAACTGGTTGACATATTTTGCTCCTGTTCAGAGCTGTAGAACAGGATTAGTACAGAAGAGCAATGTATTTCAAGTTTGTTATGCTATTTAATAGTGCTGTGTCCTTCAAGGAAAGGTAACAATTACGAAATAAGTTTCTGTGATACCCATCTAATAGTAGATATATTCAGGTTAAATCAAAAAGTGAAATATTAATTCTGAAAGGAAATTCACTTCATTGGTGGAGTGGGTGGAGAAGAGTGTCAGGAGTGATTTGTGACAGACAAGTACCAGTAAGAGTGAAAGGGAAGGTGACTTCAAATCACAAGGGGGCTGCAGGAGACAGCTGAATAAGTGGGGTCAAGAAGGGGAGGAGCTATGCACAAAACCACTAACTTATTTAATTGCCTGCCCCTGCCCTGGGCAAACCATCATTATGAAAGTCCAATCAAGACAAAAATAAGTGTAGAAGAATAAAAATATTTCAATGCATTGGCTGCATGACAGCTACTTAATATCTAGATGGAAACAAAAGGTTGTGAGGCATGAAAAAATAAATTACTAATTACTTTTAAATACATTACTGGAATGCCAGTCAAAATCAAGTATAAGAAAACCAGAAGCACTCAACTCAAACCACTTCTCCTTGCACTGCAGTCCTAATTATAATATATTCAGCTTTATTAAAGTACCAAGTAACATGCTGAAAGTAGAAATATATGTGATGCCCCACTTGTAAAAATGTTTCTTATCCAAAAAGACCTGCTGCCTGACAACTTGTTTCATGGGGAAAACATGATAAAAGTAAAAATGAAAAGCAAACAAGAAACAAGCTCAAGATACATTGCTTAAAGGATTACTGTACAGGTTATGGACCACACATGATTGGCATTCTGTTTAGTTTAAAGTCTGTAGAGATGACTGGAAGTCTCCAACAAGTGTAATGAGCTTTTAAAATAATGGAATCCTGTCCTTTAATACCCAAGGCTTATACATTATCTAGTCAAGTATTCTCTGCATGGCAACAACAGAAAGGCTCTCAATGTTGGCAATTCTTTAACAGTATGCTTATTAAAGCTTACTTGCATCTGATCTCAGACAAGCTTACCTTATGGTCATTAAAGCATTGCTACTTAAACACAGAGCAACAGGCACTTTGAGTAATAAGCATAAATCAACAGTACAAAAATATGACAGAAACCAGACCATTCTGCAAAATCAAGGACAGATGAAAAGCCACTGTAGTACTTATGCAGTGTGTCCTCCCCATCCAAGGTAGATACAACTACTCCTTGCCTTGCTTGGACACATCCAGAGTCACTACATGGGGAGTGGGGTGCAACAAGCATGTCACAATTTGAAATCTTGACTGTGATGGCCCTGACACATTTGTCATACCTCTCAACCTCAAGAGCAAGAAATCTGGACAAAGCCATACACAGAAGTGGGACAAAGGCCCAACAATAAGGACAATTTTTAAATATTGCTCTAATAAACTTAGAAAGATAATAGAATAGGTCTTGCATTAGTATGAATTTTCTGAAGGGTATAAAATCTGAAACTCAAATGTCTGTCATTTTCTAACTTCAGTCTTTAGTGATGTCACTAATTTGCCAAAAACACAATTTTATGAAAAATGGACAAAAACGTGATGCAAAAATATAAAATAGACACACAATACAGCTGCTACCTGTCAAAGAAGGGACACTTTAATATTAGTACTGCTACCTTGAGCAGCTGACAAAATATAAAAGAATCTACTGCTACCTTGAGCAGCTGACAAAATATAAAAGAATCTACATGCATTTCAAGTAATCTATAACTTTGATTATTACAGTTATTTCTTAATTGTAAACCCTCCATGTTTTCTTCCAAAATTGCTATTTTATGGAGGGATTATAAGGGGAAGAGCAACATTTTGAGCCAAAATTGGGGACAGTTGAGAGGTTGGCTATGCCTAATTCTATAAAGCAATTTATTTGCATGTACCTCTCAACCTGTTAATGCAGTAAATCTGAACAAGGCCAAATATATTGGGGGCACATATAAACAGTACTAAAAATTGCTCTTGTATAACTTGAGACAGTTGATAGAACAGCTCTTACTTTAACATGCATTTTTCTGAAGGTTATGAAGTCTGAAACTTAGAGTGACTTCTGGCAAATCATTTAGGAATTAAAACTACAAATTTTATGAACAAACCAAAAATAAGAAGCAAAAATCTATTCATTCTTTGAAAATCTGGACAGTTGGGAGGTATAGTTCAGCTGGGCCTGTCTGAGTTTGCTGCCCTTCCCCCCTGACAAAATAATGGTTGAATGGAGCCTCTGCAGCCATTCCAATGAACCATTATACTTGGCTATTTCACTCCATTTACCATAAACACTAATGTGCATACTGCTTTACTTCTATGATGAGTTGGACTTCATTTGAAAGTTTTATTTTGTATTTTACAGCACAAACACTAAGTCATCTGTTAAACAAAGCAATGCAGTCTCACAATGAAAACTTAGCATTAAAACTTCTCTGCCCTTGAAACTCACATTCATTGAAACAGCATTGAAACCCACATTCAAGGAAAATACATTTTGCCACTGGCAGATAAAGATTAATTTTGGGCTGTTTTCGAATCATAGCCTCCTTGCATATGAAACATACATGTGCTCTTTGATACACCTTCCTCATTGTACTAAAATTATATTCCTTGTACAATACAGTACACTTGTTACAGGATGTTTTAAATTTGTTTTGAACATTTTTCCAGTAAGCAATGAAACAAACCATATGCACCCATAATGGCAAAACTGCCCAGTTGAGAACATTTATCATAAAAAAGTCTACTCAGACTTCCACAGTCCACCATTATTAGTAAATATGCACAATTCCACAGTCCACCATTATCAGTAAATATGCATAATTCCACAGTCCACCATTATCAGTAAATATGCACAATTCTACAGTCCACCTTTATCAGTAAATATGCACAATTCTACAGTCCATTATCAGTAAATATGCACAATCTCTGAAGTCAGTCATCTAAATAATTCCACATTAAAGAAATCTGTAACTAATGAAGTGGTTGCTGCTAGCAATCACCTTTATATTTCATGGTTTCATCGAAAAATAAAGTGTCTGTTGCCCCTCAGGAATAAATTGTCTATATTACATTAAAAAAATGATAAGCTATTAATAATATTGCAAGAGGAAATGGATGGCAAACTGATAACGAACTCATAGTTAGTATCTTCACCAAGGAGAACATTCTCAGTACGGCAGCATCTACCCCTTGTGGGAGTAGAACCCACAACCTTCTGCATCAAAAGCAAGTACACAGCCTGTTGTGCTATAGTATTAACTTGGCAAAGCACTAAACTTCTATTCCCCTGCAGCTCTCAGTTCCTTGTAAAATCTACTCAATACTCAACTGCATCTCAACTGCAGCTCAAGAAAACTGGAAAAGCCAAAATGTATTGGGGGGGGGTCAAAAGCCCAAAAACAGGGACACATTAAACATTGCTTGTATAATCTTGGAAAGTTGCTAGAATAAAATGTGTTGCCACCATATATTTTACTGCCAAGGTCCCTGAGCAAAAACAGTCAGAGTAACATACCACTACGCCACATCAGCTGCTTTGTAAAAAGAGGAAGACTGAAACTTAAATGGCTATCATTTAGTGAATTCAGTTCTCACCATAGCTGTCAACCTCTTAGTACAAAACACCTGGACAAACCCAGTAATGAGGGAATACAGCCCTCAAACATATTCAGTGAATTCAGTTCTTGCCATAGCTGTCAACCTTAGCACAAAACCTGGACGAAGCCAATAATGGGGAATACAGTCCCAAAAATAGGGACAAATTTAAAATATTCATCTTATAAACTTCAAAATTGCTAAAAAAAAGGTTGTGCTACTATGTATTCTGAAGAACATGAAGTTGGAAATTCAAATGCCTGTCAATTTTACTGCGGACAGAACAAAAACAATTTTCAGCAGAGACGCAGGGATTAATACTGCAGACACGTCTTTGTAAAATGGCAGGGCACCAGAGCAAATCCACACAAATACAGGGAGGAGATGCAGACAGAAGCCACCCCAACAAAGAATCAAACCAGAAAAGCTATAGCTGTGAGGCAACAATACTATCACTGCACCATCAATTATGCAAGGATTTAAACATTCAGAAACCTGAAGTCTGAAATTCAAATGCCTGTCAATTTTACTGCGGACAGAACAAAAACAATTTTCAGCAGAGACGCAGGGATTAATACTGCAGACACGTCTTTGTAAAATGGCAGGGCATCAGAGCAAATTCACACAAATACAGGGAGGAGATGCAGACAGAAGCCACCCCAACCAAGAATCAAACCAGAAAACCTATAGCTGTGAGGCAACAATACTATCACTGCACCATCAATTATGCAAGGAATTAAACATTCAGAAACCTGAAGTCTGAAATTCAAATGCCTGTCAATTTTACTGCAGACAGAATAAAAACAATTTTCAGCAGAGACGCAGGGATTAAAACTGCAGACACATCTTTGTAAAATGGCAGGGCACCAGAGCAAATCCACACAAACACAGGCAGGAGATGCAGACTCCATACAGAAGCCACCCCAACCAAGAATCAAACCAGAAAACCTATAGCTGTGAGGCAACAATACTACCACCGCACCATCAATTATGCAAGGAATTAAACATTCAGAAACCTGAAGTCTGAAATTCAAATGCCTGTCAATTTTACACAGAACAAAACCAATTTTCAGCAGGGATTAAAACTGCAGACACGTCTTTGTAAAATGGCAGGGCACTAGAGCAAATCCACACAAACACATGGAGGAGATGCAGACTCCACACAGAAGCCACCCCAACCAAGAATCAAACCAGAAAACCTATAGCTGTGACGCAACAATACTACCACTGCACCATCAAATACGCAAGAAATTAAACATTCAGAAACCCTTAAGTCTGAAATTCAAATGCCTGTCAATTTTATTTAACATTTTTTAATCAGGACAGTCTGACTTGGAACAAATAAACAATTTTCAGTAGAGGCCCAGTAAGAAATAATGCAGACATGTCTTTGTAACATGGGAGGACACAAAAGCAAACCCACACAAACACAGGGAGAAGATACAGACCCCACAAAGAAGGAACCCCAGCCAAGAATCAAACCCAAGAACCTGCAGCTGTGAGGCAACAATGCTACTACTACACCATCAAATATCAAGCATTGCAATATTTACAAACCACAGATATTATGAGGAACAGATCAGATCGAATATGAGGCAAAAATCTGAAATTTTTTTACAAATGGTGGTGGGTAGGGAACTCAAGTCTTTAACACCTGCATACAGGGTACAGGGTTCAAGCCTGAGGCATTCCCTACCACACCACCATAAGCACCTGGGGCATTTACACACACACACACACACACACACACACACACACCAGTAAAGCACAAGCACCATACACACACAAACTCCAGTAAAGCACAAGCACCATACACACACAAACTCCAGTAAAGCACAAGCACCATACACACACAAACTCCAGTAAAGCACAAGCACCATACACACACAAACTCCAGTAAAGCACAAGCACCATACACAAACTCCAGTAAAGCACAAGCAGCACAAGCACCATACACAAACTCCAGTAAAGCACAAGCACCATACACACACAAACTCCAGTAAAGCACAAGCACCATACACACACAAACTCCAGTAAAGCACAAGCACCATACACACACAAACTCCAGTAAAGCAGAAGCACCATACACAAACTCCAGTAAAGCACAAGCACCATACACACACAAACTCCAGTAAAGCACAAGCACCATACACACACAAACTCCAGTAAAGCACAAGCACCATACACACACAAACTCCAGTAAAGCACAAGCACCATACACACACAAACTCCAGTAAAGCACAAGCGCCATACACAAATAAACATTGTAAATTAAAAAACACAAACTCCAGTAAAGCACAAGCACCATACACACACAAACTCCAGTAAAGCACAAGCACCATACACACACAAACTCCAGTAAAGCACAAGCACCATACACACACAAACTCCAGTAAAGCACAAGCACCATACACACACAAACTCCAGTAAAGCACAAGCACCATACACACACAAACTCCAGTAAAGCACAAGCACCATACACACAAACTCCAGTAAAGCACAAGCACCATACACACAAAACTCCAGTAAAGCATAAGCACAAGCACCATACACAAATAAACATTGTAAATTAAAAAGCACAAACTCCATACAAATAAACATTGTAAATTAAAAGGCACCTTACCTGAATACATCCAGCTAACGACATCCTTCCCGCAAATACTGAAAGACCCGTGAGATCCTAATGCTCCTGCCCGACGAGATCCTAATGCTCCTTCCCGACGGTAATGCTCTGTCCCGAGTCCCTGCTGCTGCTCTTGCAGTCCGGACGACCCATAATCTTGGCAGTCTGTGCACTGTAAAAGTGCACAGACGCCTCCTTGTGTCCCCTATGGGGACGGCTGGACTGTTTTGAGCATGCGATAGACCGACAGTAGTCGGACTCGGTCTATGCCAAGTCCGTGAATTTCGAAAAAATAATTTTTTTTTTATTTTTCATTTTTCTTTCTCATTTTTCTTTCTTTTTTATTTTTGAGGGGGCTGCAGTCCGGCAGCCCTATGCCACGAGCCGCCCCTGAGTAAGAGTGAAAGGGAAGGTTTACAAGAGGGTAGTGAGACCAGCTATGTTATATGGGTTGGAGACAGTGGCATTGACAAAAAGTCAGGAGTCAGAGCTGGACGTGGCAGAGTTAAAGATGTTAAGATTTGAACTGGGTGTGGTGAAGGTGGACAGGATTAGGAATAAGTATATTAGAATGTCAGCCCAGGTTGGACGGTTTAGAGACAAAGCTAGAGAGGCAAGATTGCTTTGGTTTGGACATGTGCTGAGGAGGGGTGCTGGGAATATTGGGAAAAGGATGCTAAGGATGGAGCTGCCAGGTAAGAGGAAAAGAGGAAGGCCTAAGATAAGGTTTATGGATGTGGTGAGAGAGGACTTGCAGGTGGTTGGTGTGACAGAGCAAGATGCAGAGGACAGGAAAGAATGGAAACAGATGATCCACTGTTGCGACCCCTAACAGGAACAGCTGAAAGAAAAAGAAGGGCTAGTAATAATGGAGAACAGCATATATCCTTTCATAAGAAAGAGAACAATGACCTCCATACTGAAAGAAATGGTAGTTTTGGTTTGTCTCCTTTTCAACTTCAAGCAGTGTTGTTTCTTCTGTTTGTTATATATAGGCTATACACTATAACAGCACAAATAGTTGTTTAGTAGTTTGAGTTTCAATGGTTGTCTGTCTCTACTGTGAGTGTTCTGAATACATGGTTAAGAAAGAACTGAATTGTCATATTGGCTGATGGAGACTTTTAAAATATGTTCGATGCACAACCAACAACAGAAAATAACTACATAGCAAAAAATGTTGCCTTTTCATAAATGTTGTAACAAATTCCTGGTTGTGTGTTGAACAGATACAGTTCATGCCTCACCTTGGATTTATAGTAATATCTGTTCAATTCATACCCCTATGTGTGTGTGTGTGTGTGTGTGTGTGTGTGTGTGTGTGTGTGTGTGTGTGTGTGTGTGTGTGTGTGTGTGTGTGTGAGTGTGTATGTGCAGACACCACAATAAACACATTAGTTCACCTCCATTACTTGTTAGCAATGGTCATCAAAAATAGCATTTTGCCATTAAGTGGTTAAACACAGGGTGCAGTGATCTGCAGTATGAACTGATATGTATTTATTCATCCCTTAGGCAATGCAGGACCCTTTAATGGTGTGAAATAGAAAAAGGCATATTTCTACAGGGATCACATCAAATTAATATTCCATTCTGTTAAATGTTAGCAAACCACATTTATCAAAGTCACACATGATTGTAGTTTGCATTCTGCACCTAATCATTAAAGACATGCAGAGTAAAGAGACCGGAATAAGTGCCATATAAAGTTATCACAAATTAAAATCTCTCCCCCTCCATCCATAGGATTATCTGTCCTACATCCATAGTCACAATGCAAGAATGACCCTGAGGAGTTGGCTATTCCCAATAGAGCAATGCCCCTATGTCAGGGTGCTGGCAAGTAACTAGCACACTGACATGAGGGCAGCATGCTGGTTTCTCACTAACAAGTAAAAAAACAACCAGAATCCACTCCCTGAAATATAAGGTTCATAGGTTCATAGGTTGATACTAGGCTATCTGCCCTAGGGCATTTATAAGCCTAGCCAGAGTGTGTTTGGCTTTCGCCACCCTTTTAGATTAGTTGACTGTGCCCCTGTATAGTAGGTCACAGAAGGTAGCCCTTTTAAGGTTAGTTTACTTTACCTCTGTCAAGCAGGGACACAGAAGAGATTCCAAGGGTAAACTTATGATCTCCCATCCACTCGTCAAGATTTCTCTTGAAGAGGGTCAGTGAAGGGCTCTGCCTAACATGGATTGGGATTTTGTTCCAGAGTGAGGGGAGCCTCTCGGATATGAATATGTCCCTCCAGCATGTCCTATTTATTTCTATGCTGAGGTTCAAGTCCCTGGAGTGTGTAACTCTAAGGGATTTGGATTTCCTGAGGTGAAGCATGTCCATTAATTCTGGGTTGGACATGGCTTTATACGTCAGTCACAGATTGCCTCTGAGCAGGCGGTATGCAACTGAGTAGAGCTGGAGTTTCTTTAGCCAAACTGCATAGGGCATCTGTTTGAGCCCCTTGATCCTCTTGGTGAGATACTTTTGGGGTCTTTCCAGTTGCTGCAGGTGTCGGGTAAGGCACATCCCAAACAGGGCATTGTACTCAATTATGGGCCTGATAAGTGATGAGTAGAGGGGCACAATGATCTCTCTTGATCTAGATGTGAACCCTTTTGTGATAAGGTGAGCTATATAGAAGGTCTTTCTAACCACTTTGGCAATGTGATTGTCAAAGGAGAGATTGCTATCTACTTGGGTCCCCAAGTCCCTAATTACTTCTTCCGTACTTAATGGATTACCACCTATGTGGTAATTTGTGGGCACTTTGTTTTTCCCAAAGGGGATGACTATGCACTTTTTGGCATTTAGCTTTAAGCCATGGCTCTGGCACCAGTTATCCATCTCTGTGAGACCCATTTGGTGGATGCCTGTGTCAGCCGGAGAGTTGATTACGGCACCTAGTTTGCAGTCATCTGCGAACTTGGTCAGCCATAGTCCACCCGTGTTAGCCTGTACCTCGGAGAAATATATACCGAACAAGAAAGGTCCTAGGACTGAGCCTTGTGGGACACCACTTGTAACTGGTTTAGAGTCTGACATGGCACCTGCTATTCTGACCATGTGGGTTCTATCCCTGAGCCAGTTTGCAACCCATCTTGTGACATAGGGGTTGATATTTAAGCTGGTGAGCTTATTTATGATGCCCGAGTGGGGTATTGTGTCGAAGGCTTTTGCGAGGTCCAGGTAGGCTGTGTGGACTAACTTCCCTTCATCTATGGCTTTGGTAACTGTTTCAAAGAAGTTGACTAGGTTCAAGAGGCAAGATCTGCCCTTAACGAAGCTGAATTGGGTAGGATCCAGTGTCTGGAGGTTCCCAATGTCTTTGTTTATGATTTCCATGATGATACGTGCCATACCATAGCTTTGCAGACCAGGCTAGTCAGGGTTATAGGGCGATAGTTTCTGGGGTCTGTTGTGGCATCACCTTTGTGGAGTGGGACCACTGTTGCTGTACGCCATTCCTTGGGTACATATCCTGTAGTAAGGCTGAGATTGAACAGTGAATTTATATGAGGGTTTAGTTCTTCTTGGAGCTCGTGTAAGACGCAGCCCTGGACACCGTCTGGTCTCATTGATGTTTTTTTGCTTTGGAGAGGTTAGCTCTCAGCTCTGCATCTGTGATCTCAGGAAGGCTACACTCTGTTGGGAAAGACATTTTCTCTTTTGGGGGGGAAGTGGGGGAGAAGTTTGCACTGAACCTTTCTGCCAGGATGTTGGCAATTTCTGTGGGTTCAGTGTATTTTTTGTCATTTTGCACTAACTCAGAGCATATCTGGGAGTTGCCTCCCAGGTTTCTGACATAACTAAAGAAGGCCTTGTGATTATCTTTAGTGTCTTGTGCAATTTTTCTTTCGAAGATGGTCTTAGATGATTTTATGAGGGATTGTAGTTTCTTGCTAGTACTGATCAGTGACGCCTTCCCTTTTTGGGATTTTGCTCTGTCATGTAGTAGCTTTCTCCTTCTTTTGTATAGCTTATTTATGGCTGGGGTCCAGCAGACAGGTCTCCTGCCTTTGGAGGAGTGAGTCTTGGTTTTATTTGGGATAGCATGCTCCATGCATTCCTGTAGGTGTCCATAGAATGCTTTTGTAAAGGATTCTGCATTTTGGGCCATATTTTCCACTGGCCCGGGGGCTTTGAAGGATTCCACCTCAGTTTTGAGAAGTGTGAAGTTTGCTTTTGAGAAGTTCTTCACCATGGCTTCCTTTGCTAGGGGTGGGGATGGAATATGGATGTCCAGTGAGATTTGTTTATGGTCTGATCTTACCAATGAGGGGTATACCTCTGGTGTGGAACATAGAGACCCCATGTTGGTGATGACCAGATCCAATATGTTTTCCCCTCTTGTGGGAGTGGTGACCAGTTGTTCCATAGCATTTGAGTTTATAAATTCCAGGAACCATTGGGCGAGGGTGTTTGGGCTTGAATAGTTTTCCCAATCAATGTTTGGGTAGTTGAAGTCACCCAATATAATAGTGTTTGGAGAGACCTTCATATTCTCCAGTGTTCTCAGGAAAGCCGAGTGAGGTTCCTGTGTTTGGAAGGGTGGTCTGTAGCAGGCTACAAACTGAAAGGCAGTTTTGCCCACTGTTAGTTGCACATGGATGGTCTCCGATGCTTCGTGCAGTGCCACTAACCTGGAGGTGTGGGTATCTTTAATAAATATGGATACTCCCCCTCCTTTTGTGGTTCAGTCCGAGTTTTGGGGCTGGAAAGCATGGTATGAAGTATAACCTGTTAGTGCTGGGGTGCTCTTGGGAGCCTTGAACCAGGTTTCTGTTACTGCACAGATATCGATATTCTCCATACTAAGGAGAGTCTCTAGTGCATGCATCTTGAGGTTTAGACTTCTGGCGTTGAGCAGCATTACCCTTAGGTTTTTTTTTCTTTGTGTTGTCTATGGGGGTGGGTTTGTCTTTTGAGCCTTGCCTAAAAAAGGCACTATGGGAGAGGCAAGAGCCTTTGCCAGTATTTGAAAACCCAGGGGTGACAGGTGCAAGCCGTCCCTAGCAAAGCAACGTGGCTTGTCGAGCATGTCATCCCAGGCTGACAGACACTGGATCCCCTTTGAATGACATCAATACTTTAGCCAATTGTTAAAATTGATAATTTTGTCTTTATACTGTGGCATCATTCTTGGTAAGGGTAAGATGCTACTCAAGGTCAGGGTCATACCAGCCTGGGCTACATGATCAAAGAGCTCCTGTATGTCATTTTTCATGTAGTCCAGGGAGGTATGTCTCAGGTCATTCACAGCAGCATGGACAATGATGGAGTCATATTTGTACTTGCTTTGGAGTGACCTGAGTGCTTGTGTTATGTGGCGGATCCTGGCACCCGACAGGCAGCTTACAGTGACCTTCTCCTTGTTCAGCCTGGTGAGTGGGACATCAGTGTGTCTGACAATAGAGTCACCTATTACAAGTGTATTAGGTGTGTTGTTTAGCCTTAAGGGCTGTGACTGTGTGGCACACTGACTTTGTGAGCTATGTGCTAAGTGGATATTGTTTCGTGGAAGGTGTTGCTTGGATGTCTGCTTTGGAGGTCTCTGCTGCTTAGGCAGATTTTTATTTAGAGCCTCTGAGTAGGTTTTTGTGTGTTTATGTGTTTGGTTTACTGATGCGATAGGTCTATGTGAGACTGGATTTGTGGTGTGTGTGGTTACCTTCTCCTCCTGACAGGCTGTGCCAGTACTGGGTTGAGAGAGCTTAGCCTCCAGCTTGGCTATATAGTTGCATCTCTCACATATATTTGAGCTTGTTGGGAGGAGGAGAGGGTGGTCTGTATACATAAGGCAGTTGTAACATTGCCTCAAGATTCCCAGATTCACCAACTGGATTGGAGAGTAAACTCGAAACTGACCTTTGGACATGCCTGAATAATATAGGGAACTACTTATTGACTGATCAGAAAGAACCAATAGGGAGCAAGTGCTTAGAAGGAGTATAAGAGGATGTAGTGCTTTAGTTTGTTTTTACCTATGAGATTACTTATACAAGCAAGTGCAGGGCTTTAGAATGAAAACAGAGTGCTTAATTAGAGATTTAGAGCAGTTCTAAGGGAAAAAGTGAAGAGCAGACTTTGTGGAGCTGGGAATAGTTTAAACTTGTTTAAGCGGCACTGCCCGATGCTGCTCTGAGCGGAACACCACACAAAAAGAGAGTTGCAGGGTTTTAAGAGAGACAGATCAAGGAGTTTGGAATTGACCTAAAATGGCCAATAAAACTACAGCTTCTAGGCAGTAACCACTCCTACAGGGACAGGCAGGCTGCTCAGTGTTATCCACTGCCACTGGTGAACACAGAGACTTCCCTTTAGCCCAAGCAAGCACTGGCCTCCAAGAAACTTACAAACAGTTCAGAACAGCAAATCTGTAACTGAACTTTCTTAAATTTCAGAAAGTGGGAAAAAAGCAAGATGTTTTTGTTTTTTCTTTTTTTGTTTTAGTTTAAAGGTAGCAGAGATACACAAGTAGCAAAATATTCACAACAGTGCAATAAATGACCCCACACTTGAGTGCTAGGCCAAAGTCAGGTAAAATGCAATTTTAAGAGAAAAAAACAATTTTACATTATGTGCAACACAGGAAATGCAGTAAAGAGGCTCTAGATGTGTTCTAAATACTGTTTCTAATACAGATATAAACTTTAGCAAGCAGGAAAACATCAAAAAGTAGGTGGCAAAGCAGTAATTCTAAACAAAAAATCAGAAGAAAATGCTTAAAATCTCAAAAGTGGCTCCTTTCTTCTCTCAGCGTTTTCTCCCCTTGTTAGGTGCTTCAGCAACAACTAACATGCCTGGAAAGATTCCAAAACCACGAGGCAGCAGGGTTTTAAGAGAGAGAGAGATGAAGGAGTTTGTAATTGACCCAAAATGGCCAATAAAACTACAGCTTCTAGCTATAAAACAGAGCTTTGTTAACCTTCATAAACAAATAAAAAGAAAACACATTTAATGTTATCATAAATATGTAGAATCCCTGTGATAATTAACTGGGAAAATTACTCATGTACCAATACACTTGCCCAACATTTCCTGGAATTCATTAATTCCAATGCCCTGGACCAGCTCGTTCTTACCCCCACTAGAGGTAGCAACATCCTTGACCTGGTCATTACTAATACTGGTGACTGTTGCTCTACACCAATAGTCAACTCCTCCCTGGTTAGATCCGACCACAAACTAATCACCTTGGAAATCCACATCCCTCCCACCCCCACTCCCGCAAAGGTAACCACCATGAAAAACTTCTGCAAAGCTAACTTTGGGCTCCTAAAAACAGAGGTAGCTAACTTCACAGCACCCATTTAAATGGAGAATAGTTGCATGACCACCAAATCATACACCAATGCACTGTAGAAACATGTACAGAAATACATGGGTCTCGTCATACCCAATAGAACCAAGACACTTTCCTCCAAAAAAAGGAAGCCAATCTGGTGGTTCCCTGCCATAAACAAACTCTACAACAGAAGGAGGAAATTGATGCGGAATAAGGTGGAGTCCCAAGACTGGAAAAACTCCCTTATCAGCCTCAACAAAAAGCTGAGATCCCTCATGAAATCTTCTAAAGCTAGGTATGAAAACAGAATTGCAGTAGATAGTAAAGACAACCACAAGGCCTTCTATAGTTATGTAAAGAATTTCCACGGCAATACCCAGATTTGCTCTGAGCTACTGCACAATGGTACCTCCTATATCATGCAACAGATATTGTCAATATACTGGCCGACAGATTCAGTGCCAACTTTACCCCTCGTTTCCAAAGTTCATCTTATCTAGACTGATGCCATAATTTCATCACATTTATTGTTATACTAACATGCAATATTCGAGAAAATTGAATCTTATGTTGGACATTATGACATCAGTAACCTATAAAATCTTAATAAACAAATTTAAAAATAACTAATTTTACATAAACATGTAGCAAGACTTCATGTAACATAATTAACTCACCCCAAAAATAACCAAAAATGTGTATAACAAAATAAAATCAAGAAGAAAAATCCATTTGAGTAAATCCCAAACTTTTTCCTTTCATCATTGCTAAACTCAGTGACACAATACAACAGTTAGTTTACAACAGAAATCATGCCCTTATAATCCAACACTCCTCTCCCTCCTTATGCATCGGTAAGTATATTTACTACCTAACTGTAGCTCTATTTATGTACTTATTCCTTAAATATGTGATTCATCCATCAGCTGTACTATGTCCTCACCAGACAGTCAGACATCATTTTTCCATGATCTGGTTATTATTTTTACAGTCAATATAATAATATTTAAAAGAGTGTTCTCATTTTTAATATTGTGTATTTGTCTGTCAAACCATAACAAAAATAAACTTCGTGAAAGTGTATCTCTTCATCAAGCATCCATTGCAAAAGATATTTCAAACCTCATGTAAAAGCATTTAATCATGTACACAAAAAAATTCACAGATTTCCTGGCCTCACTACTAACATATCCAAAATATAAGATTCTTGCCAGGAAACAATTTATCCACTCTGTGTGGAGTTCAAGAATATTTATGCAGTCACTTTCATGCAAAAATCTGAAATCTCTTAAAATTAATTGTGTATCTCAATGGCACATTTCCGCATCCAAGTGGCTAAATCAGTTTTAATGTCCAACAAATGTTCCCTGGTATTCATTAGCAATCATGTAGGCTTCATGCTAAGCCTACAGGATTTAATTGTGGTAGCACAATCAGCAGTCCTAACCGAATATGCTTGCTATTCATCACACCAACACATTTGCAAGCACCTTTTCATGGCCAGCAACAGTGTCCACAGACATGAAAAGGTGTTTTAAAGCACAAGTACAGAATGTAAACAAAACAAATTCCCTATTGGCAAAACTAATATATGAGCATATGATATAGCCCAGAAATACTAAGGGCAAGCACTGTGAAAGAATTCTGAAGGAGTGGAAGTGAAATGGGAGAATTGTACACAAATAACATTGATTGTACTGAAGAAGTAATTAATCAGGGAGGGAAAATGGGGGAAATGCAGTCAGATACTGCAGGCAGATTTGCTGAAGTGTTAATTAAACATTTGTAACATATAAATATTGCCATAATGAGGTGATGATAATTAATCTCAATGACAATACTTGACGTTTGCATATAAATATGCCTAGTTGAGATAACAGTTAACAAGTACAATAGATACATTCTTCTTCTTTTGGCTTTTCCTGGTTAGGGGTCACCACAGTGGATCACCTGTCTGCTCGTGATTGGCAGTGGAGTTTTAAGGTGTCGAATTGCCAGCCCGGTGCCCAACCTTCCACAGAAGGCACACACATGCACACACTCACACCTAGGGCCAATTTAGAGTGTCCAATCCACCTACAGCATGTCTTTGGGAGGAAACCAGAGCACCCGGAGGAAACCCACGCGACCACAGGGAGGACATGCAGACTCCGCACAGAAGGCACCCTAGCCAAGAATCAAATCGGAGAACCTCTTGCTGTGAGGTGGCAACGCTAACCACTGCACCACCGTGGCCACCCAAGTACAATAGGTACTTTATGGGATATAAATGCATAGATTGCAGTTACTGCATATGAGATCTAGATACAGGGAATTTATGTATACTAGTATACTCAGGAATAATTGAAGCTTATAGCTGTTGTATCATGCACATCAGAAAGGGACATGTTTATAAAAATAACTGTTACTGGCAGCCGTACTGCCAGAAGAAAGCTTATCATCTATAAACATGTAATATACAAGCATGTGTTGAATAATCATGTAAATGCTAAATGGTAATATAATAACACTCAACATACATAAGTGACAAATGGCAATAAAGATCAGATGACATTCATGATTTCAAGTTTTCCATTGGTAAATGGCACACATCTCATACATCGTTATACTAGACATGATCACAAGGAATTACAGGGAACAGTAACATAACAGCAATTCAACAGCACCAACACACAAGAAAGTGTCATAACAGAGGCCCAGTCACACTTTCTGATGATCTGTCAGCATGCCACACAGTAAGAAATGTTTTTTGGATGCCCTCATTTGCTATTCAGCTGAACAGTGTAACTAAAAGAATTGCAGTAAGAAATAAATGTTTGGATGAAGACATACAGTACAGAGCATAAGTATTTTGAAAGTAAGTAATGCCTGTGAGCAATGAATGATATAATAAACATTTGCATCTTGTCATTTTCAAACATATGCCAGGACTGAAATCAGAGAGATGTATATCAATCACAGGTGCCATAGAAATGCACATATAAGTTATGTCATGAAGAGCACCCTTGAAGGGCTTACAGTACTTTCCTATCATAGAGGGTATGGATGCCCTACCTTGTAGGACAATGCCTGAGAAAGGTGGCTCTCTGACTGTGTAACAAATGCTGTCTGACACACAGATGTTACCAGATTCAACCCCCTGACTATGATACTGGGCTCTCTACAGACCTATGTATCGACTACGTGTACCAAAGCAGATAGCAATGGAGACTGTTACAAATAACTGAAATCAATGTGTGAAGTAAGAAAAGAACTACAAATATAATGTTGACAATCTGATTTAGTCAGAATGCTGAAAAGGGGCTACACAGGTTACTCTCCACATAGCAGTGAGCAGTACAATACCAATGCTTCTTTATCAAGGAAGCTGCTTCCATCATGTAATATACACACTCCTCCAGAACAGAACAACACTCCATCTCTGTATATATTCTGTACACGTCAGTACTCAATGCATGTGTCACAGGAGCACTCACTACATGCTCCAAATAACAATTTCACTGCCATGCAATCACAACATGTGATTATATATCATTGTCCAACTTAAAAATGGATAATCACAAGACACATAACTCTCCTAAACAGTGTTCCACTCAACCAAAGCCCCTAAGTAAAAACAGCATGCCCGGCACACTAGTCATAGGTGACATGACATTGAGGCACACTGATCTCCCACTCACTAGGTTGAATAAGGAGAAAGTAACAGTCAGCTGCTGGTCAGGTGCCAGGATCTGCCACATAACGCACGCACTCAGGTCCCTCAACAACAGATACAAATATGACTCTGTCATTGCACATGTGTATGTGAATGACCTGAGACATACCTCCCTGGACTACATGAAAAGAGACATGGAGGAGCTCTCGGATTATGTAGCCCAGGTGGTATGATCCTAGCCCTGAGCAGCATCCTACCATCGCCCAGAATGATACCACAGTACAAGCAGAAAATGATTGATTTCAACAACTGGCTAAGTTTCTGGTGTCATTCTAAGGGGATTCAGTATCTGTCTGCCTGGGATGTCATGATTGACAGACCTCAATGCTTTGCCAGAGATGGCCTGCATCTGTCATCGCTGGGCTTCCAAATACTAGCCAAGGCTCTTGCCACCCCTATAGTGCCTTTTTTAGGTGGTGTTCCAAAGACCAAATTGCCACCATAACAGCTACAATCAAATGCAATCTGAGGATCATGCTGCTTGATGCTAGAAGTCTAAATCTCAAAATGCACTTACTTGAAGCACTCCTTAAAATGGAGAATATCAACATTTGTGCTGTAATAAAGACCTGGTTCAAGGCAGCAGAAAGCACACCTGCACTACCAGGCCATAACTCATTCCACACCTTTTAGCTCCAGACCTTTGACCGAAGCTCCAAAGGCAGTGATGGTTCCATATTCATAAAGGATGCGCACACCTCCAGACTGGTAGCCCAACATAATGCATCAGAGATACTTCAGGTGCAGCTAACATTGGGTAAGACAAAGATTCAGGTTGTAGCCTGTTATAGCTCCCCAACCATGTCCCTCACACTCCACGTTCCTAAGCACCCTGGAGAATATTAGGGTCCAACCTAACACTCTCATACTGGGCAAATTCAGCTACCCCTCCATTAACTGGGAAAACTACTCATGTACCAATACACTTGCCCAACATTTCCTGGAATTCTTTAATTCCAGTGCCCTAGACGAGCTCATTCTTACCCCTACTAGAGGTAGCAACATCCTTGACATGGTCATTACTAACATGGGTGACCATTACTCTACACCAGTAGTCAACTCCTCCATGGTTAGATCCGACCACAAACTAATCGCCTTGGAAATCCACATTCCTCCCACCCCACCACCCCCTCAGCAAAGGTAACCACCATGAAAAACTTCTCAAAAGCTAACTTTGGGCTCCTAAAAACAAAAGTGGCTATCTTCACGGCACCCATACAAATGGAGAATAGTTGCATGACCACCGAATCATACACCAATGCACTCTACGAACACATACACAAATGCATGGATCTCGTCATACCCAATAGAACCAAGATGCTCTCTTCCAAATCTGGTGGTCCACTACTATAAACAAACTCTACAACAGAAGGAGGAAACTGATGCTGAATAAGGTGAAGTCCCAAGACTAGAAAAACTCCCTTATCTGCCTCAACAAAAAGTTGAGATCCCTCATCAAATCCTCTAAATCTACCTATGAAAACAGAATTGCAGCAGATAGTAATGACAACCACAAGGTCTTCTATAATTATGTAAAGAATCCCCACGGCAATACCCAGATTTGCTCTGAGCTACTGCACAATGGTAACTTCTATACCAAGCCAACAGATATTGCCAATATACTGGCTGACAGAGTCAGTGCCAACCTTACCACCCCCCCCAAGAGCCATAATACAAGTAGATTGCCAGGCACACAGTATTACTGCTGCACAGGTTAAAACAGCACTGTCCAAGGCCAAGAATACAGCTTCCATGGGACTTGTCAATATGCTTGGCTGTGTTCTACTAGAACTACAGTGTGAACTGGCACCTCACCTGTGTGCCCTGTTGAATCATAGCCTCACCTCTGGATTTGTCCCTACCAAATGGTGCACTGCTACAGTCATCCCTCTCCACAATGGAGGAGTGACTACAGACCCTGGGAACTATCGCCCCATTAGCCTGACAAGTCTGATATGCAAAGCTATGGAATGCACCATCATGGACCTAATAAATAAGGATTTAGGGAATCTCCAAACTCTGGATTCCACACAGTTTGGCTTTGTGAAGGGCAGATCATACCTGCTCAACTTGGTCGACTTCTTTGAGTCATTCACCAGAGCTGTGGAAGAATGCAAGGTGGTTCATAAAGCCTACCTTGATCTGGCCAAGGCCTTTGATACCATTCCCCACTCAGGAATCATATAAAAACTCACTAAGCTAGTCATCAACCCCTATATCACTAGGTGGGTTGCAAACTGGCTCACAGATAGAACTAACAATGTGAAAGTAGCTGACTCCAAGTCCGACTGCCAACCAGTCATGAGTGGAGTTCCACAGGGATCGGTCCTGGGTCCTCTCCTGTTTGGTATCCAATTCTCAGAACTCCAGGCCAACACAAAGGGACTCTGGCTGACAAAGTTCACAGATGATTGCAAGTTGGGAGTTATTATTAACTCCCCAAGTGAGGTTAACATCCTACAGAAAAGCCTCACTAAGACTAACAACTAGTGTCAGAACCATGGCCTTAAGCTCAATGCCAAAAAAATGTGTTGTCACTCCCTTTGGGAAAAACCCAGTTCCCATGAATTCCCACATCGATGGTAGTCCACTGAACACAGAAGGCATTATAAGAGATCTGGGAACACAGGTTGACAGCAACCTCTCTTTTGACCACCACATTGCCACTGTGATCAGAAAGTCCTTCTATGTGGCACATCTCATTACTAAGGGTTTTGCATCCAGGAAGAAAGAGGTCATTGTCTCCCTCTACTCTTCCCTCATTAGGCCAATCATCGAGTAAAATACCCCATTTTGCATGTACCTCAGTAGACACCTACAACAACTGAGAAGCCGCAAAAGTACCTCACAAAGAGGATCCTAGGCCTTAAACACTTGTCCTATATGGACAGACTCAGAAAACTCCAACTATTCTCTGTCTCATACCGCCTA
This sequence comes from Protopterus annectens, assembly GCF_019279795.1. Taxonomy (NCBI): domain Eukaryota; kingdom Metazoa; phylum Chordata; order Ceratodontiformes; family Protopteridae; genus Protopterus; species Protopterus annectens. Next base: position 740,580,443 of record NC_056731.1, read on the forward strand.
CTTAGAGGCAATCTCTGCTTGACTTACAAAGCCATGTCTGACCCAGCTCTGTTAGAAATGCTACATCTAAAGAAATCCCAATCCGTCCACACCACATGCTCCAGAGATCTCAGCCTCATTACCACAATCAACAGAACGTGATAGAGGGACAGGTTCATAACCCAGAGACTGCCCATGCTATGGAATAGACTTCCCATACATGTCAAACAGAGCACCTCACTGGTCCTTTCAACAGAAATCTTGATGTGTGGATGGGAAATAGAAAATTCACCTGGGGATCACTCCAGTGACTCTCCTCTACAGAGGCACTGGGAACTAAGGTCAGGTGGCATGGATGCCAGGGTAATCCTATGGGCTAGGCTTGTAAAGGCTCCAGAGCCATTAACCTAGTACACACCATTAACCTAGTACACACCTATGAACCTATAAGAAAAACTATATACAATGTCTTTTGTACAACATCAGTACATTCATAAAATGTTGCCCTTTTTTAGAATTGACCATTAAGCTATGTAAGTCTACTGACTAATGGCATGTGGATGAAACACAAGTTCCTCAGTAGAAGTCTTAACATAAGTGACTCTCCACCTGTGCTGTCATTACATTATATGATTGCATCGTAAACAATTTCTTTGAGATAAAAGGGATGAGACAGGCCTCTCCCACTGTGAATGGACACATTATAGCTGTGGTGGATGCCATTCATGCAATACAGTGTAAGGCCCCACAATGCTAACAGTCACTGAATGAAGGTGTTGAACAGCTAACCATTTGACTACAGAAAATACATACTGTAGAGAATGAATGCACCATGGAAGTATCACTACAATTATGAGATATGTATGTCAGTATTTCAAGACATTCCATCATGTTATTGCTGCAATGAATATGTGCATCTGTAACTGCTCTAATAAGGCAACAACATACGGAATATTGTCTTATTCCCTCATGCCAGAGGAGAATGCTTACTACAAATGTTATGCAAGGGAAATGTAATCACATGTCAAAATTACTTTGAATAAAAGCATTCCCATGTGAGAAATTATCATTGTTTTTTGTAAGAGGAATCCACATCTGTACCTGTACATAGTAGATGTGCTTGACAACAGTCATAATGGCATGTACAGTCACAATACGACCGACACAATGTAGTCTGAGCAGTAATGACTGGATTTGAACTAACTACCTAAGATCACAAGCTAAAGATAAGTGCCTGAATCACAAGTAACACATGATATTTTGCTGTACAACTGTGACAGTTCCCAGTGTTTATTAGCTGGATGTTTAAGCTAAACAATGGTTGAAGGAAACAACAGCACTGTACAGATACACATAATATATGTATTTGAACAGTAGTCTACACAGTTTAAGACTGAAAGACACACTCACAACTAGACTCAAACCTTCTAACTATGCAGATACACAATCCACAAAGCACAGTATCAAAGTCATACACCACAGGAGAAGTCACACTACAGCTGTGAAATACTGCAGTTATGTAAGGAGTATGTAATCATTGTGTTACAAAAATGTATTTTCCCTGGGGATGCTAGAATTTGTTAATTTAATACTGTGCCATTGAAAATACACTTCATAAGTAGAAGTGTACATAATGGTGTTTGTGAGGTAGCCAACTGCATATCACAGCAATTGCAATCTCACTACTTAAGCAAAGATGGGCTCAAACCACCTCTGTCTAGTCATGCAATCTATAGAGCACATTATCAGCAGCCGCCAGTGCCACAGTTAAATACTGAGTACAAGTGAGGTATACAGCATCTATGAAGGGATGAAATCAGTTGTCTATTGCCAAAGAAATGTGCCTGGTAAAATGACTTTTACATCTATCTGGAATTGTAAATGTTGCCACTACAAATGTGTATAAACCAATCCTGAATTCATTTACAATCACACATACATTCTTAGAAGGTAATCACTGCTGCATTTGAACCTTCTACTTATCTAATTACACATTCTAGAAAACAGTGTAAGAACCACAGGAGAAGTCTGACTTTTAAAGTTTGAGAGTGCACTCTAGAAAGAATGACCTTATCAGTGTGTTGCAGAGAAGATGTACTTATGACAAGTTGGAAAACGGAATGGGGGACTCACCTACCTGTCTAAAGGTTTCTCCATATGGAAATTAATTGATTTCAGTTGTTATGGAAGTTATACCTACTTGACTCAACAGCTTGACACAGACAAGATCACTACTGTAAGAGTTAAACATCCTACCTAGCTAGTTAAGTAATCTACAGGTCATTACACTAAATGCACATGCTACAGTAGAAGTCTGACTACAAGTGAGACATGCAGCATCTTTGAGTGGATGACATCACCACTTCATTGAAGAAACACTGCTATGAGTAAAACTCAATATACTGATGTTCAATTATGGTTCTAGGCAAAACATGTCACAAGTGGAATGTTACACATTGCAACTGTGAGTGAAAGCATTCCAATGTATTTATGCATTATAGACATCACTGTATGAACTGCAAGCACCACAGGAGAAGTCTGACTTCCACAGTGTGATAGTGCACCTTAGAAAGAATTACATTATCAGTGTGTTGCAGAGAAAATGATGTTGCAAAAGGTAAGATGAGGGGATGCTGGAGTCACCTAGCAGTGTAATAGTTTTTCCACAGTGGAAAGTGACTGAACACAGCTGTGTTGGAAGACATGCTCAACTGAGTCTATGCACTCATAACACACACACACACACACACACACACACACACACACACACACACACACACACACACACACACACACAAAATTCCCATGTTGAGTATCAAACCTCCTACCTATCTAGAGATCGCAACATTATTTGAAACTGCCACATAAGAAGTCAGACTCTTAATGGGAAAGAGTGCACTTTAACAAGATGACCTCAGTGTGTTGCAGAGAAGATGTTTCTGTTAAAAGTGGGATAATTGAGTGGTGTGCAAATGTATTCTTCTCAAGGGAAGTGGGCATAGCACCAATCATTACACACATATGCATACACACACACACACACACACACACACACACACACACACACACACACACACACACACACACACTTTCTCAATTGATTTCCAAACTTTCTACCTATCTGGTTACACAATCTAGAGAGCACAGTATTATTCACAAGCACCACAGGAGATAGCTGACTCTTAAGGGGAGAGAATCCACTTTTGACAGGATGATGTCATCTGTTTGTTACAGAGAAGATGTTTCTGTTAAAGTGGGATAAGGGAGCTGTGTTCAAAATTAAATTTATTTACCTTAGCGCAAGTGAACACAATACCAAGTGTTACTTGTCACTAACCCCCACACACACACACTCACACACAAGTTCTCAATGTTGAGCATCAGACCTCCTACCTATTTAGCTACACAATCTACAGAGTACAGTATTATTCGCAAGTGCCTCAGGAGATGTCCGAATTTAATGATGTGAAAATCACAGTAGTAATTGGTTAAAATCCATTGTTGGGAACAGATGGTGCTGTGCATCACAGACCTTGGGACAAATGCATATGTGTACACAGGACAAATGAATAGCACTATGATCATTCCATGCAATGACATACTTCTCTACTAAGATTTATATGTTGCCCTTCATGTACATTGTGTTAATGTGAAGGACATGTACTTGTTTCACAGTATGGAATGCCAAAGAAAAATCACAGTTGTAAACCAGTGGATTATCCATCAAACTTTCCTATCACTTAATTCTGGGATGATTGCACACTTGTCTTGTCTTGTGCTTGTACAATGTACATTGACAAGACAAACAGCCACTTCCCACATATGACAGTGCACTGCAAAATAACAATGATGGAGTATGTGTGGATAGGTTAACCAATATTGTAACACAGTTGCAAGTGTAACCATTGGAGAGCAGGCATATATTAAATGACTGAATTAACTCAGTCAATATCACTCTGAAATCAAGATAACTTGTTGTCAAAATTCAATACAGAAATACACAAGTGCAATCTAAACAAATAATGTTATGTTTTCTTAATCTCTGCCAGAAGAGCAGGACTGCCAAGCTCAGTTGTGCCACTAATGGCAAAGTATTAGTGCATGAGTAATACTCTGAGGTGTTGAACTTAGAGTGAGAATTAGCAGTAGTCTATGGTGCTCTTTGCTGACTTTCTTGCAAATAAGCAGTATGCACATACAACCATATCTGAATATGATAGAATACAGAACATATATGAACTCTGGTTATGTTTCTTGTTTCATGATTTACACATTTGTCATGACAGTTGCATTTAGTCAATCCATATATGAATGCTACAGATGCACTATGAAACACATGAGGGGACCAAATATGTTATTGCTGGTGGAAACATGGTTTCTGGAAATATTTTTGAACCAAACAGGTTTATCTGGATGACACAGAAGTGGTGAGAAGAGGAGGAAACTTGGTGACAGATATACATAATACAGGCATAATGACACATTAGTGCATGTTTTATTTCTGCACATATTTCTGTTGTGCTGCTAATTGCTCTATAAGCATAATTATTCAGGCAATATCTGTACAAGACAGGGTCCATAATATGGAGTGAGCATATGAATATAACAGCAGAATGATCACCTATTAGGGAAAGGTGTAGCCAACATTTCCAGCCACAGGAGTCATAAAAATTTTCAGAAACTGTTTTGCATACATCTGGATTCAAATCTTGAGAGCATTCCAAGAACAAAAATGAATACCTGAATATTATCTAAACACATCTCATAGGAAGTCCTACTTCACAAAGCTCCCATATGATAGAGATTGCAGAAAATGAGAATGTATTTATCTTTGTTACCCTCTAGACAACTGTAAGCTGTACATTCAACTCTTCAGATTGTTGAAAAATAGAATAACTGGACTATATAGATAGCTAAGCACAGCAGCCCAAAGGGCATGAGAGTAATGTGGCTGAAGGCAAAAACACACAAGGTTTTGCCATCAACTGGGTACTTATATTTAGACTCAGTTGCAGTTGATGCTTGGTGCCAGACATTATGCAAATGCAGTGATGAAAAACTGATGACACAGAAGGAAGAAAATACACAGACATGGTGAGAGGGAGGCAGGGACCAAGTAGCTTATCACAAGAGAAGGATAATGATTGTTCATAACAATATGTAGGCAACAGCTACACATAAAATAGTGTATTAAAACAGTCAGTAATACTTAATTAATCTCTGGAACAAAACCCTTGAAAGTAGTCAAAAATCTGTCTGTCTATACCTATGAGCATTATCTCTTCATTTCACAAAGGAATTACTACTTCGTACTATTGAAATAAGACAATTGAAGGGTATTGACAACTTCCAGGGGTGAACAGAAAGAAAGAGATAGAAACAGATGGAGCGAGGAATAGCAATGATATTGTTTGTGGGACGTGTAGGACCATCTATATGGTGCATAAGTCTTATTAATTCATTATTAAGTTGTCATGCTCTGTACAATAAAGTGCTTGCTATAGGGAACAAGAAGGGGCAGGAGAGTGCAACCAATATGAAGACATAAGCAGGATAAGGGGGTTATTATGCCTCCCTGTTGGGGATGCATTGTTTTTGCAAATTATGTCTTCCTGCACTATTCAAGTGGTATGTTAATGAAATGTTATAATTGGAGAGAAGTACAGATGTTTGCAGTTAACTATATGATAGGAATATGAAATGTCGTTAAATAATAATTTTACCTGCAGCTGTAATCAAGCCCATGACAGTTTGCAAAAACATCAGAATACAAGCACTGGAATTCTGTCAACAAGCCACATAGGCACTTCTAGTTTATTCATCCAGCAGCCTAAGAACTCTTATAGTAACTGTTTCATAGTACTGCCTTTACTCATATTCCCATATTACAGAAGATTTGAATAAATGTGTGCAAAATTAACTGGACTACTGTGGCTGAAATTAAAATCTTCAGCTTTTGCTATAGAAAATTAAACAGCATTCACCATCATTCAGCAGAGGTGCACTATGCTGACCTCTGCAAATGTTGAGAACAAAATTGAAAGCTTTTCCATGACCCATTTCTGTCCATGTATGCTGTGTGTGATTCTATTTTCTGACCAGATTAAATATGGAAAAAGGGGTTGATAGGACAGTTGTGAAAATGGGGTTAGCAAGCAGAGGGTAGGACACAGGGGAAAGAATACAGGAATTTGCAGTAGGGTGGTGGGAGAGTATTATATCTATCCACTTCTTCTTCAGAACATTCATGTAGAATTGCACAAATAATTTCATGCCTTTGGAGAGTCACCACACCATTGATGGGTGACAACAGAATCATATTGTACAGACAATTGGACCAAATCAAGTGTGTCAATAAAACACATAGGTGAAACGGCCAGTTATGTATGGAGCATATTTTTTATGGGACAGGTTCCTATTTTCTGTATTTTTATAGAGATGGGAATGTTGGGGAAGGGGCATGGGAATGTCAGGTCAGCTTAGCAGGGTATGTTAGGAAGCAGGTACAGACAAACAGGACATATAAGACAAGGATACCATAACTGAGGACAGATGGGGACACTAGAGGCACATCCACCTTAAAGTTCTAAATTTAGCACTATTCATTCCATTGCAAGCCATGTCTACAGAAGTCAAGCTAATAATATATGTCTGAATTGGTGCCTGATTGAGATTTGCATGTAACAGTTTGTGCATGAGGATGCACAGTATTGCCAAATGTAGTTCTGCAATTGTAAGTATGTGGATTCATTGGTATATACATTGGCAGCATTTATATCAAATAGTACTAAAGGTGGGAAATGTGGCAGTGAGATTTGCTATGAGCGATGCTCAAACTATTGACACATTTTACAATGTTAAAAAATGAAATGCTCAATATCTTGACTTGTAGACTTGTAATCCTTGGTGTTTGGGAAGATAAATAGGATACATTGTGTGACATACTTTAATGCTGGGACTTGCACACTGTTAAAACTGTGTTTAACCAGCTTGGAATCAAGCCCATTGGATAAAAAATGCAAAAACTGAAACTTTTCTTATTAATTCTCAGTGCCACAGGAGAATTTCCTTTTAAGCACGATAATTAGAGATATAATTTCATAATGAATGGAGATATACTTCAGAGAGGTTTGTATGTCTGGGAATGCATTCCTATGTTAAAGGCAGCATTGCTGTTTGTAAGTATGTTTCAGATGGATGTAGTTGCATGACCTGAGTAACACAGGGTACATATGTTATATACACACTTCACAAAACATACTGTCCTAAATGCATAGTTAAGATATGTGATAAGTTATGATGATTGTAACAAAACTATAGTGCTTATCATACATATGCAGGTGCATTTAAAATTAAATATCACCATTGTCATGTTTAAGAAATTGCATACATAATATCTTGAAGTTATGTTTAATTATGTAAGCTTTACTAGTTCATTGCTTTAAATAAACATGTTTGTCATTCTCATTCATCTAGAGTTTTACATTCCTAATCAAATTTTTGTGAGAAATAGGATTCTGATACCCTTTATAAAAGTATATTTTAGCTGGATTTGAACCATTAATCACATGTGTTCTTTATCTAAAGTCACTGCCCTTACACCTTATGTCACAGATGTAGGTAACTGACAGGTGGAATTTCTCCACTTGGTACAGTACTGCCAGAGTACTGATAAAAACACACCATTGCCAGACTTGTTTGTGTTACATAAGGCAATGTAAACTAAATTTTTCACTTTATTTTATTGGGCAGTGAACCATGTTTGTGTGCTGCTGAGCAGAGAGAAAATGCAAAATGCATTAAAATAATATATATGAGACAGAAAAAAACCTGACATTCAAACTAAATCAGTCAATGGGTATATCTAGCAATGACCAGGGCAAGAAGTGCATTCAAGTGAAGATTAGTCCTTCTCAAATCTCCTTGCAACATCATAAATGTACTTTGTGGAACACATTATCAAACTTGTAGTTAATGACAAATAAAGTGAAAGTTTAGAGACAACAGCTGTCATGTTGTTAGCAATTCTGACAATAGTAGATTTTTAAACAACACAATGATATCACAAAATGCAAGTAAATACATATTTAGACTACCATCTGTAAAATTATCAGTTAAGTGGATCCAAACCCTGCATCAACTGACCTGTCCTTTTCTAAGCTCATTGCACTTACACCTTCTGCCACAGAGAATGTTACCTGGCAGGTGCATTTTCTTCAATAAGTGCTATCCAGAGTGCTGACAGCTGTGTAATGCCACCAGGCTTCTCTGCACTACATAAGGCAGCCTAAACTAAATTTTCCACTTTTTTCCTTAGGCAGTGAACTGTGTTTGTGTGCCATTTAACAGACCACAAATGCAAAAGGAAGCAATGCAACAAATGATATGAAATTGTAATGAAAGTACAAAATAAATATGAATACTACTTTCATCATATGATTCACTGGATTAGAGCCCTGCCTCAGCTGTTTTCTTTTTCTTAGCTCACTACACTTACACCTTGAGCCACAGAGAAAGCTACTTGACCTAAAGTTCTGACACCCACACAACATCACCAGGCTTACTTGCACTGCAGAAGGCAGTCTAAATAAAGATTTTCACTTTTCTCATAGGTATTAAACTGCTGCCTGTCCAGAGTGCACAATAGCAATCACATGCAAAGGAGGTAGAAAGAAATAGAAAAATGGGTACTGAAATAGAGAAAATATAGTGGAAAAAGTAGTTACAATCTATACTTTGACACTTCTGTAACTTGGTTGTGTTTCCAAATGAACAAATGCTCATTAACATCATTATGATCACGCAACCAGAGCCATGTCCAGATTAGAACACCTGGACATGACAGCATTCACAAGACACAGTTCAGAGTCTTATCCCAATGTACCACAAACATTAAGGCAATGAGAGCACTGATAAAACCAGATACCAAACACTATACGAACAGGCTGAAGAAAGTTTATTAAATTCCAAATCGAATTAAAATTAAATATAAAACCAATCGTACTTGGTATAGAACTAATGGTAGTACAAACAATTGTGATAGTACAAACAGTTTTAGTAAGTGCTTTCGTTTGGCTATGCCAAACTTTTTCAAACTAGAGTACCGTCATTTCCTGCCGTTTAAATAACACAAATCACAATAATGCGATACATTGTGGCAATTAGTCCATTCTAAATTCCTTAAAGTAACCAACCTCTAAAAACCAGACAAGTCATGAACTGGGATAATTAAAATATTGTGAAAATATTTGCATTTGTATAGACAATGAATATGTTTAAATAGTATAAAATATAATACAATCATGCCTATGAAAGTACGTATATAAAAGGCATAAAATGTATGTGTTTATACTAAACACTGTGTGCTATAACTTATTTAAAATTTAACCTTATTATATTTCACAACCAAGATACATTCTATATAAATAAAAATAAAAGGCTTGAATTCATGAATTGTATCCAATATCATACAATAAATAACTACACAAACAGATAAATATTAACCGTATCAAAAAAAATTGTAACATAAATAATGTTATATAATTTATATAAATATGTTTATAGATTCCATATTAATAAAAAATAAAAATAAAAAATATATGTATGGAAAATGTATATATCATGATCCCATTAGTATATGTGTTATAATGATAATAACCAAAAAAATATAATTGTTAAAATATCTAATTTATCTTTCTAAAGATTTTAATCTTAAAATGCTTCCAATTGAAAGTGCACTATTGAGTCCTGGCTAACTATGTGCATTAAGCCTAATTTGCCATTGTAGTTACATTTTTTTCAAACAATGATTGCCATGCTCCTTCCCTTATATCTATTTGTAAAGTGTCCAAAATAATACATTTAAATGAATGTGATATATGTGTGCTAACATGTTTTGCTAAAGCATTTGTTTCAATGCCATCGCATATAGCCCGGACATGTTCACCCATACAGTCCTTTAATTTCCTTTCTGTCTTTCCTATATAAAAAATGGAACAAATGGAACATATGGCACAATATACAATTTTATCAGTATTACAATTGAATCTCCCCTTAATTCTAAGGTCTACTCCATTCATTTTTACGGAAGTAATTTCCAACACATAACAACAATATTTACACCTGCCACATTTATGCATTTTACCATATCTTGTTATTTGTAAATTTTCAAAACACTTTTTTAAATTTCTTCCTTTTTTGTATACAATGGGTGGAATGTAATCAAACTGGTGGTGTAGTGAGGGGTCAGCGGTTAATAAATTCCAGTTCTTCACGAGGATATCCCGTATAGCATAACTGTCAGTACTGAATGTTGTAATAAAACTTTTACTAAAATTTTTAACAATAGTATTCTCATTTTTATTGTTATTTTTACTAGAACACACAGTGTTTGTATTCACTTCTCGGTCACCTAAATTTTGTGACTCATCAAACCTAATATTTATTAGAGGTGAATCAATTTCCACAGTGGAAATATTATTAATTAAAGATTTAAAATGACCACTGTCACGTTTTATTATTACTTCACTCATAATGTTATCTATTATCTGAACCAGATAACCTCTGCCTTTAAACATCTCACTTAATAAGTGACATTCAGATATAAAGTCTTCCCTACTGCTGACCATTCTTGCTGCTCTAACGAATTGTTCTTTTAGAATGGCTTTCTTTTGTGTGTAGGGGTGACAACTGTCAAAATGCAGAAAATTATTACTATATGTTTCCTTTTGGAATATTGTGGATGTATAAATTTGATTATTATAATCTTTTTTCAAAAAAACATCTAAATAAGATATACTATTTTTATTCTTTTCCGCTGTGAATTTTAATAAAGAAGTAGTACTATTAATATAAGCTAAAAATTCATCTATCATTTCTTCTTCACCACTCCACAAAATAAATATGTCATGCAAAAAATGCAAGTAAACTTTGCACAAACTAAAAAAGGGGGATTTGAAAATGTATCTTTCCTCCCACACACACATTACTATGTTGGCATAGAGGCCTCCGCAGGGTGACCCCATAGCTACACATTCTCTCTGTAAATATAAATTATTAAATAATATAAAATTATTCTTAAGAACCATATCAAGAAGTTGATCATATAAATTAATATTGTTCTGTGCTAATCCTTTTTTCGATAAATATGAATTTACCCAGTCAGTGCCCAATTCATGCGGTATAACATAATACAAATCTTTAACATCAATAGTTATAAAAAATAATCATCACAATAATTGGCCATTCCTATCGTAGATAAAAAGACCCAGGAATCTTTACATAAATGCTCTTCACTCTGTATAAGTGTTTTCAATTTGTTATCTAAAAATTTTGCAATAGGATTAGTTATAGAACCCTGTGCATCTGTGATTGGTCTAAATGGTGGCCTGATTAAATCTTTATGTATTTTTGGGACTCCAAACATAGCTGGTGTCCTAGCATAAACCACATTCATAAAATTAAATTCATCAATATTTATGTCTCCATCGATGAACAAATCATGCAAGATACCCCTGATGCATCTGTAAGCTCCATTTAATTTATTAATGGAGCTTTTAATATGTGTTACTATTTAGTATAACCTCCATTTTTTCAATGTAGTCATTCACATTAAATATAGTCATACCCCCACCCTTATCTGTCTTAATAAGTCTGACTCCCTTTGTTTCCATTAACATATTTAAATTATTACTCTCAGACTTAGTTAGATTATATTTTTTATTTTTCGTATAGGAAGTGTCAAGTGCTCGAAGATCAAGTTCACAAATTCTTTTGAATGTCTCCAATGTTGGATGTAATGGGGGATTATATGAACTGGAAATGTAAAAAGGATTAATAATATGTTCAGCAGTCTGAAATAATAGACTTAGATTTAATTTACGTACAAACATTTTCAAATCAATAATATAATCAACAACATTCATCTTCCGATTAGGTATGAAAGTAAGTCCCCTTGATAACAATTCACATATACAGTTATCGAACTCAAATTGTGAATAGTTATAAACTTTAAAGTCATTCATTTTGTTAGTGTAAATTTTAGGGCATGGCAATGCATCAAACACAGTCATTTGTGGCCTCTCCACGGGCCCCTGTTGTAATTGTTCCTCCCCCTGGAAAAAGATCCTTGCATATGTGTTTGGTTCAATGGGTCCAAACCTCTCATTTGGTTGGGATATTGAGCCGACTGTTGACGGTGTTGTAGCCGTTCTGACCTTCTGAGAGGCAGAAATGCGCTTGCTTCTAAAAAATCATCATTAGTTTCTGTTTCCATGTCTTCCATGCTATTGTTCAAAATGACATGGATGTCATTCCCATTATTTACATTAGTTGTTTTTAAATCCCATTGTTGCAAAATTGGGGGAGGGGGTAGGCCAAACCCTTAGTGTAAGCATTAACATATCTTGTAAGCTTTTTTAATTTCCTATCCTTGATAGATTTTATTTTTTCATCTATTGATTTAAAGATACATTGATAATCAAAATCATTTGTAGTAAAAGCAGAATAATTTTTTTACTATAGTGTCCAGTTCATTTGCTCTCTTTGACAAAGTTTCTATTATTTTAATGTTGTCATTAATAACTAAATTCATATAGCCTGCCCCAAATTTGTCAAAAAGCTTAATTAAATTGAAATGTAGTGGTGAAATGACTGCAAGGCCAGTCGGAAAACGCCAAACGCGTAAACCTTTAGGAACCACTTTTTTCTTTAAACATTCAAAAAAATATTTGTTATCCATTTGTAGCTTTTTGATTTTTATCAATACTTGGTCTAATTCTGACAGTTTTTCATGATTATACTTAGACATACCTGAATTGTGAATTGTAGTATGTTCAAAACCACTGTCATTTTTTAGCCATGAAGAAAAAGACTCACTATTCCTTAATGGAAAAATATCCGAAGGTCCATTTGATTGTTCTCTGATGTGAACATCACTTCTATTTGATTCAGCTGTTGCCACCATGGGAAGATTTGCATTCTGTTGACTGTTAGCATTAGGTTCATGAATGTCTATGAATGGTTTGGAATGAAGGGAAAGATTAGATTATATAACATTATTTATGTGACAAAAAAAATTTGGTATGGTTAATATTTATCTGTTTGTGTAGTTATTTGTTATATGAGATTGGATACAATTCATGAATTCAAGTCTTTTATTTTTATTTATATAGAATGTACCTTGGTTGTGAAATATAATAAAATTAAATTTTAAATAAGTTATAGCACATGGTGTTTAGTATAAACACATGCATTTTACGCCTTTTATATACGTACTTTCATAGGCATGATTGTATTATATTTTATACTATTTAAACATATTAATTGTCTATACAAATACAAATATTTTCACAATATTTTAATTATCCCAGTTCATGACTTGTCTGTTTTTTACAGGTTGGTTACTTTAAGGAATTTAGAATGGACTAATTGCCACAATGTATCGCATTATTGTGATTTGTGTTATTTAAATGGCAGGAAATAACGGTACTCTTCTTTGAAAAAGTTTGGCATAGCCAAACGAAAGCGCTTACTAAAACTGTTTGTACTATTACAATTGTACTACCATTAGTTCTATACCAACTACAACTGGTTTTAGATTTCGTTTTAATTCGATTTGGAATTTAATAAACTTTCTTCAGCCTGTTCGTATCGTGTTTGGTACCACAAACATTACACTGTAAAAATAAAAAAAAAAAGAATATGTATCAATTGACATTATAGGAGCAACAGAAAAAATCCTGACATTTGGCCTGTGTATTTTGCAGTTAGATGTATAGATGGCTGTGATACTGGCAGAAGCTCAGATAATCTATCCTAACACAATATGAAATAAAATATTTGAACACTACACATCTTTGCTTTTCTTTATTTTGTTAACATCATTCAAAGATCTATGCTTCTGTAACAGGACTGCTCTGAGCTTTGCCTTGCAGTTGATATATATTTCAATGAGTAATCTAATTTCTTAGAATTGTAGTCACAATTGTATTCAGAAGAAGAAACTATTGTCATAAGCAATTCATAGCAATGTTTGTAATTTTCTTCTCCTAAGTCAGTCAATAGTAGTCACAACATTTCTTGTCAGTTTCTACTCCCTGACACACCCTGATTGATACTGTAGTCAGAGTAATCATTCACACTTGCAAGCACTTAGCAGGTAGCCCTTCTCAGTGTTCATCTTTGTGGAAGTAGGGTGTGTTTATGCAATCATGTAGGTCCTTAAACCATGTTTACATTCCATGCACGTAGTGAAGAATTTAGAATTCATGAATACTAATGAATTCAGAACTCATTTGCATATTCACAGTGCTCATGGAGCTGAATCAGCACTATATCAAGTTAATTGTGTAGGCAAGGAAATCTGTATTGTGGTAGAGAAAACTGTTTATTCAGAGAACTTAATGCTGCTAATTGCTTGCAAAATATGTTTCAAGTGTCACAATTAACTTGATGCAAAGAGAAGTTACTGTTTTTTTACAAAATGCTATATTTCCAACTTAGTGATGAATTGTATTTCACAATACATCCATAGCTTAGTGTATGCATTGTTTGTCCCTTGCTGGTGGTAAAGGCATGGCTATCCAATATTTGTCACATTACAAAAGTTTGTGAAAATGTAACATTATATTATTGAACATTTTCTATGCTCATATGGCAAGTTATTGCTGAAAAGTGTTCTATCACTCTCTAGCAAATTCAGGGGGTTGGTTTGTAGCCTGTATGTGTGTTAAGCCTGTGATATATAACTGGGGTGTATATCACATAATCAAAATCCTAAAATATCAAACACCATAAGCTTGAACTTGTAATGTCAAAATGTGATATAATCGAAAGCTCAGAACAGCAAATTTTTTCCCAAGGAAAAAAATTGCTGTTCCGAGAAACACACACATAACACAAGCACACCAAAAAAAGTAATCCACCCATATACACTTAAAATCCTACTTCTAACCCTACACTAAACCGTACATACACTACTATCTATCCACTTATCTTAACCCAAACCCTAACCCTAAGGTCCGTAACTATCACACACTCACCTTACCCACTCCCTAACCCTAAGGTCCCTATCACACACTCACCTTACCTGCTCTCTAACCCTAAGATCCTTAACTATCACACACTCACCTTACCCACTCCCTAACCCTAAGGTCCCTAACAATCGCACACTCACCTTACCCGCTCCTTAACCCTAAGGTCCCTAACTATCACACACTTACCTTACCAACTCCCTAACCCTAAGGTCCCTAAATATCCCATTTCCACACTCACCTTAACCCGGTCCATTTGCACACTTACCTTAACCCGGTCCATAACCTTCGCACCACATTAGAGAAAATAGCGAAGTAGCAGAAACAACCCACCAAATTCTTTACCTAGGAAAGAATTGATGTTCTGCAGCTTCGCTATTTTCAGCGTTCACTGTTTTGGGTCCAATATTATAGCATTCGATGTTTTACTACTTCGATGTTATAACATAAATCCTATAACTAACTACCCTTCACACAACTGGATATCCAAAAACATTTTTACCCATTTGTAATGGAAAATTATACATCACTTTGGTTAATGCTACAATGTATTACTCAGTTAGTTACATAGCTGTTGCTCTTCTTACGTGACCTGTACATTTTGTTTTAATTTAATTTCCTTTTGGGGGGGGTTGTATTTATTTGTGTGCATTAATATGGAGCTTTAATTTTTTACTTATTTTGTATCTTGATTTTGGTTCTGACATGGAGGACAACACTAGTGGTTATACTGCATAACTTTCAAGTAGACGATACAATTAAATAATTTGCACTAGCATTTGAAAATTTTTAATGTAGTTATGGCTCCAAATATGTGTAGAAAAGTAAAATGTTTGATGTGCATTAATATGCAAAGTCCATAGGTGGATATTGCAGACATCACACTCATCCAGTATTAGTGTCATTACTGTATACAGGACAGATCTATAATCTTAGGGACTTATAACAACTTGCACATGAAACTAAGCAGTTAGTTTTTGAAACAGGTTCCACTTTTGCCTTGGGCCTCAGAATAAACTGCATATTTACTATACTGTTTCCATGTCTACCTGGTTTTGCTGTGGAGTTTTCCATAATGTTGTCCATGATAAGTCAAATGGGATGTAAACACCCTTCTTCTTGTAGGAAGTCTGGCAGCAGCAGCACCTTCATTTAAAGCCTGTTCCACATACAGCATAACAATAGCAGCAACCCCTAACATGTTTTCCTAACGTAATCATGCCTGTATTCCAAAGGGTTTTTGTAGTTCAGAGCAAAAGTGAGCACTGAGTGTACATGATTGCTTTATAGCTCTACCATGTTGGATTGGTTAATTAGCATGTAATTCAGTTCTTTATGCTTTCATTAGCATATTATGCTGTTTCTCTTTGTTTTGAGGCTCTACACTAAGTGTAGAGCCATTTAATGCATACCAACTAGCATGCTGTTATGTCAGTGGCATGCCTCACCACCAACACAACAGCAGTACTTAGTGTAGCTGCTAATGAATCCATCCTTTTGCTATAATAATAATAATAATAATGTTATGTAGCCATCCAATTTAAGGTCTTTAAAGGCTTTAATGCTATACCTGCCAATTCTAGCCAAACTGTGCACCACCCCTGGCTTCTAACATAAAAGCCACCAATTTGGAGAGTTGTATTTCCATCAGATCAGTCAATTCCATATATCTCATGGTTCTAACTATTGTCTCATACTCCAGTCTCAGCATGTTATATAATGGGAGCAGTACATTACACAATAGAGACTTAGTAAGATTGGATCCTATGTTGCCCAATCATCTGATCACCAAAGCTGTTTGAAAAAATCAATTTAATGTGTTTTACCTTTCATTTCTATAGACCATCATATCCCTTTACTCCTGCTGTACTGTATTTAAAGGATAATATCAGTTTCCGAAATCTTCACACAGCTTGCATCTGTTATATTATTTGCATCAACTGTTTAATTACATATGGCAGTTATCCATTCATCCACAACCCCCTCTCTCATTTTTGTACATGGGGTCGGGTTATCACTTCAACATTGACAATCATATATTCTCTGCTGCAGATATGGCAATTCTGTTTTTCCCAGAATATCTCTATACAGCTACCTGATAAAATTCTAATTGATTCTCAGATGTTAAGGAGGTCAGTTAATTCCATCTCGACACATATGACTGCATGTTCATTAATATAAATGTTTAACCTGTGCAACTTCAGAGTGTATTTAGGGATTGGGTATATTTATCATTCCTATCCCTCATGACATTATCACTTTTTCCCATGCCACCCTGGACTTTACACCACCCCACATGAAATCCAGCATCATATTCTTCACCAGTTTTTATGAAATTATGAGGCATATTCACAGGGAAAGTCTGAAATGCATATAGCAACAACAATGGATGTTCAGAATAATGTGACAACTACATTCTTTTATCTAGTTACAGACCCAAAAATCTTCCACAGTTTAAGTTCAGTTTTAATTTTTTTCTTATGTTTTTGATACTGATGTCTCCAATGAGTAGCTTTTGCCGACATACAGGTATTTCTTAAAGACAGACTCCCATAAATATCAATAAGTATTTCTTACCTACTGTCCAATTAAATAATTTAATGGCATTGCCTTAGATGGAGTAGTATTAATCTTGTAATCTGAAAAAATTACCAACATAACCTAGATCTATAAATAATTTTTGCAAGTCATCTTCAGACCTGGGCAAATATATATACAGATCATCTGCAGTTAAATTTTAAGATCCACTTGCCCAAGTATAGTCCTACTTTTATTAGATTGTTTCTCACATACCAACATGAGATGCCCTGTGTGAATCTTTACCCAAGCCCCCAAACCTCTATGCATAGTTAAAAGCAAATACATGAATTCAGAGGAAAATTCTACAGCTGTCAAAGCCTTATCCAAAAAATACTACTCCATTTTATCAAAATGTATTTTCTGTATCTAAGAAAATTGCTATTAAACATATCTTCTCACTCCAAGTTAATTTTGCTGTTATTTCAGTTTTCAAAATATCATCAAAGTCCTGTCTCCCAAAGTCAAATCCACTCTGATGTAGAATATTAACTGTGGATGCCACTCTGCCATATAGGCTACCATAATTGTCATATTCAGTTTATAATTATGATTTAATACAGAAAGCAGCCTATAAGATGAAGGCACTGTTCCACATTTTTGGTTTGAGCAGAACCATTGCTAGTGCCTGTTTCCATGAAGGGGAGGGGGATTCTTCTCCTTGAATTACTCTGTTATATAATTTTGGCAGGCATGGGACACATTTATCTTTAAACTCCAAACTCCCACATAAATACTGTCACTAAATATTGTTTTCCTAACCACCTCTTCTGCCATAATCCCCAACAGCTCCTCTTGTGTAATCAAATCATTAATGAACTGCTTCCTCCGATATTTTGGTTATCTGCAACTCATGCAAATCATCACCTATTTCATTTACATACTGTGCCTACCACATTTGCCTCATATATTGTCTGATAGTATTTCCTAAAATTCATCTGACAGTGTCTCACAATATCTGCTGATCTAGTTGACTCTGCTACCTTGCTGGAATCCCATTTATCCACTGCTATCTTACTTAACTATACTTCCTGAGTCCTGTGATAATGAGGATAATTGTCAAAGTACTTATCATTAAAATTTTTACTTTAAAATTATAATTTTAGACACCATTTTTCAATTCATCCTTGATTTTTGTACCTCATACTGCAAATCCATAGCCCTGTCAAACACACCACTCTGCAGTTCCTCTCATTACTTATTTTTATTACATAAATCCCCCCTTCTCCTTCTGCAAATGTTATCTATAAAAAATTAGGAAAAATCATATTTTATTTATAAATGAATCCATTGTGGAGGCAGATAGGGCAAGGTAATCCCAATATCTCTAACTTATATGCTAATTCTTTAAACCATTAAACAAAAATGTCTCATTTCAGCTACATTGGCAGGTATTGGTAACATGTTTCCATATAACCCTGAACAGTAAGAGAAAAAATACTACATACATGTATTATTTGGTAAAAGAAAAGATGAATTACAATCTCTTTTACTGAATAATCATACACTAAATGATATGTTTTCTCAGTTTTTGAGATTGAATGAGATCTATGGTTATAAGGACTGCAACTCCGGTTTTATTTGAATAACAGTTAAAAGTAGATCTTAAAGTGCTTTTCGTCTGCTCACACACAGACTTCTTCAGAAGATACAATACCATTGTGTAAAATTTACTTAAATAGTCAACAGCTGAGAAAAGTGTGGGAAATTTGACTGTGGTCAATTAATTAAACAACATATACCTACACTTGAACCTTGATCCTTATTTAAAAGTAAGTGATACTTACTTAAAATCATATACATACAATATGTTACACTCTAACCTACAAACAAAGATAAAATGATATACCTTTTACTAAAAAATAAACATGACATAAATACTTTCTTAAATACAAAATTTAAAAGATAACAACTATCTTTGTAAGCTTTTGAGCTTTAATCTGCTCATAATTGAGCATGATTCATTCAATCCTGGAAAACTAAAGGCATTCAATTTTAACTGCCAGATTAATTCCATTTCCTCAAGTTTAAATGATGCTGCCCCCCCCTGCTGTCCTTTACAAACTGGCCAATGACCATGGATTTAAACTGGTGTTGTGCATTTAAATGGACATGTTTAGCTAAAGCATTGTCTATTTTATTATGATTGATAGCATAGATGTGTTCATAGATTTTCTCACGGAACCTACGTTCCGTTTTACCCACGTAAAATGCTGGGCACACTGTACATCTAGCTAAATAGACTATAAACTTGGTGTTACAATTACATTTAAATTTTACCTTATATTTATGTCCATCGATTTCAAAAGAATTCGTGACGTCTATAAATTTGCAATAATTGCAACTTTCACACTTGAAAGTGCCCATGATTCTAAGCACCTTCCTTTGACGTCTTTCCAGAAGAGCTTTTAGGTTATTCCCTCTCTTGAATACTATTGATGGTCTAGCACCAAGCCATTCAAACAATTCATGGTTGGTTCTAAATAAGTCCCAATTCTTGTACAATGTTCTAACTAAATTATTACTTTGGACATTGAAGGTAGTTATAAAACTATATTTGAAATGTTGTTCTCTCTGAGTTGATTGTTCAGTGGATGTATCTACTGATTCTATATCCAAGAATGTCACACTAGTATTAGATGGAAGTTTAACTGATAAAATAGGTTTCAACAAAGATCTCTCTCTCTTTTACAAGTAACCTCTTCTATCAGGGACTCTAATAAATCTTCAGGGTAACCTCGATGCATAAACATGCTCTTCAAAAAGCCACATTCCTCAAAGAAGTCCATATTCAAGATGGAAATGCGAGAAGCTCTCACCAACTGACCCTTGAACATGGATCTTTTCTGATGGAAAGGGTGGCAGCTTGAAAAATGCAAAAAAGAATTGGAATATGTTGGTGTCCGGAAGATTTTTGCTGTGTAAGATCTTAAATCTTTATTTTTAACTAACCAGATGTCCAAGTAAGAAATGACATCAGTGTTGAAACTGTGCGTAAACCGTAAGAAATCTGTTGAAATGTTGAACTTTTGAACGAATTCCATTGCTTTTACTTCATACCATTAAATATTATAAATATGTCATCTAAAAACCTAGTATAATATAAGATACTGTCAAAGGAAAAAACTTCAAAGACCAATTCACGTAAGGTTCAAGCAAGGCACCCTTTATTAACTTGCAGCAAGGAGACAAAGCATGCTGGCAGAATGGTTTGTCTGAACATTAATAATTAGTATGGTATTTTTATACAGTTCGTTCCATGTCACACATAAATGTTACTTCTATTGCTGACATAGTTAGACACAGCTTTCTGTATTGTTCTACAGAAAATGTTACTAGACTAATTGCTGACTAGTTGAGAATAACTGCTGATTTACAAAACATTTGAGAAAAACAACCTGGCCTTGGGGCTTATTTTAGCCCACCACAAACTTTCAATTCTTCAATTGTGCAGTTCTAATATATGTGTTACATGTTGCCTAGATTCAAGGTACATTTCTAGCTTAGGTACAAGTAATGCTGACTACGGTTTATACTTTCAAGCATCCATTGTGTTCCTTATCAAAGCTTCTAACAGCTGTGTACTTTCTCATGGCATAAGCAGAAAATTAATAACTCTTTGTTAAGTCCCATGACACTAGTAGAAATGAAACACTTATTATTATTTTCATGACCTTAGCAGAAATCAAATGCTTCTTGTTAAGTTTCTAATAGCTGTGCAGATTCATGCAGTGTGAACAGAATAAATGTATTAACCCTTTTAAACCTCGAATGCTTATTACTAATGCATATTTTTCTAACATCCCCCCCCCCTTTTAATACTTTTATTCTACTTTCAAAATAAGCATAAACAGTTTTTTTTTTCTTCCCCTAACCTCTTCCTACTCAGGAATTGCAGTTAAGAGAGTCATTCAGTTTAAACTTATGAAATCATTTTCAATTTTTCAGCAATTTTTCAAGTTCAGCACCTTGGTATAAGGTTTCTGAAACTGACATGTCTATAAAGTCTTTAATCAGTCTTTTCATGCAGGGGATGCAGCAGCACACACATACCACCAGCAGGATCATTCCTACACAGATGGCAATCAGGATGTTCATTAGGATACTGCCCCACCCCCCAAACAATCTCTGGACAAAGTCCATCAATGGATTTGGTCCTGGCTTGGTCATAGCCGACACCTGCTGAATTACCTCAAGGTGATTGTCTATCTCGTGTTTGTGGTCAGGAATATATGAACAGCACTCCTCCTGGATTAAAGCGCAAGTACCTCCTCTCACCGCTAGGGTGAAGTCAAGAGCCATATGGTTTTGAAGCACTAAAGTCCTCATGGCAGTCAGTTCATCAGTCAACAATTCTAGGGAAGAAAAGGTTGCATTGCTCATTATTTCGAGAAGTTTGGATAGTTTTCTCAGTTCCCAGATTGATTTCGTTGCTCCATATGCTGGCAGTATACCTGCCCACGAGATGATGGTATCACCCAAGTCCATATGTGACCGTCCATTTTTCCCTAGGCTCACAGCATGATGGTTTTTCCAGCCCACATTGATTTGCCCCACTGGGTTGACAGGCTTCTTGATTTCTCGTTGAACATTCCGAATTTTCCCCTGAGGTAAAACTGCTGTGTGTCATATGGCCGGAACCAGGTACCCCAAATAACAACTGCCGGACCAATTCTCAGGTAACCACTTATATGCTTTCCTACCACATACAAAGTAGCAATCTTCTACTTTGGTAGTAACTTTACTATGTCCTGGCTCTGGATGAAACTTTTTTTGTCATCTATAATCAGTTGTTTATAGAGGTCAGCATTATGTTTTACTTCATCAGTTGTCCTATGCATCAGTTTAAAAAATGAATCATAGCTTGTGTTGCAATAGGAACCTGTGTTGTCAGTTTTATTGTAGCATCTATAGGGAACAGTCACATTGCAATTGCTCCAACCCACCTGAACTGTATAATTTTTGTAAAAACACACAGTCCCCTTCTGTCGAACAGACAAGTGCAATGCTACTTTATCTTGTGATGTGACATCTGATGTATCATAGACTAAGTTTTCCCAGGTCTTGTTGGCTCCTAGGGGGACTGAAGTTAACAATAACCCCCCGTATGCTGTTGGCAAAGCTGTGTAAATCCAGCAATTCGAAACATTGAAGGTCTCAGCATACACATATTTGATTGCCTGGTAAGTGTTGAAGTTTGGGTGCCACTCTAGGTGCAACTCTCCATGCTTATTCAGTTCAGTTTGTGTGGCTGGGAAAAGGAATGGCCACAACAAAAAGATTATTGTCACTAGTACAGTCAACAGGATGATTATGCCATACTTCTGAGGAAACGGTTGTTCTGCATTCCTGTTTTCTCTGACTCTTCCGAGTAGGTACACCTAGATCTTACTAGATCCTGTCATCTTTATTTCAGACATGTGCTCTTACTCTCTGCCCTAATAGGACCTTCAGCACCGATGGTTTCTTCACTGGGGTTGAGATGGCTCAGTCCTATTGATCTGACCCCCCTTTGTAGCCAGACTTTGTGCTGAGGGCCCCAATGGAAAGTAAAATACACTGGAACGCAACACAAGCACTAGTCGTAGATGGTGTAATAGTCTTCTTTAATTCGTTCTGGTACCTCGGCCTTCGCCTTCTCAAGGAATACATTCATCATACATAACACCACACCTTTTATATCCATTTCAAAATCAAATTTGCATACTCAATTGCTTAATCAAACAATCTAACAACCAATTAATGAATGAAAATGAAAACGAACCTACAATCATGATATCCCAAATTTTGCTAAATACATTGTTTTTAACTATTATAACATACTATTATTTAGTTAAACATTAAAAAATATGAAAAATATTTTATTATGTAATTTATCACATATAGTGTTGTAAATTCCATTAAATGTACATCATAAATTACGACAAATGTTTTTATATTTGAAAAATATTTAAAAAATATTTTATATGAAACATTACACTCCTTTAAAAAGATTTATGTTTTAATAAACACTTAATGTTTAAATAAACTATTGTATTATGTACCCAGCAGAAATTGCCTTATAAAAATCTTAAATTACTTTTAACACAGTGGTTCATATTTCAATATTCATGCCATTAGGAAAGCGAGTTCTATAATTCAAAATGAATCTGGATTCCATTTCTAATAATTTATTATGAAATCCTGCATCATTACCTAAATTTTTTGGTTTACCTAACACACAATAAATAAATCCTTCTGGAACCCCCTTGTGATAATCCAAAAAATGTTTGGCCACAGGACTCTCCAATCTTTTGTGCTTAATGTCACCCAAATGCTCCATAATTCTAAGTTTAACTTTTCTACTGGTTTGACCTATATACCATTTTTGTTTACTACAATCAGGGGCGGCTCATGGCATAGGGCTGCCGGACTGCAGCCCCCTCAAAAATAAAAAAGAAAGAAAACGCGCATGGACCGAGTCCCGACTACTGTCGGTCTATGCGCATGCTCAAGGCAGTCCGGCCGTCCCCATAGGGGGACACAAGGAGACGTCTATGCACTTTTACAGTGCACAGACTCGCCAGGATTATGGGTCGCGTCCGGACTGCAAGAGCAGCAGCAGGGACTCGGGACAGAGCATTACCGTCGGGAAGGAGCATTAGGATCTCACGGGTCTTTCAGTATTGCGCGGGAAGGATGTACGTTAGCTGGATGTATTCAGGTAAGGTGCCTTTTAATTTACAATGTTTATTTGTACGGAGTTTGTGCTTTTTAATTTACAATGTTTATTTGTGTATGGTGCTTGTGCTTTACTGGAGTGTGTGTGGGGTGCGTTACTGGAGAGAGTGTGTGTGTGTGTGTGTGTGTGAAAATGCCCCAGGTGCTTATGGTGGTGTGGTAGGGAATGCCTCAGGCTTGAACCCTGTACCCTGTATGCAGGTGTTAAAGACTTGAGTTCCCTACCCACCACCATTTGTAAAAAAAATTCAGATTTTTGCCTCATATTCGATCTGATCTGTTCCTCATAATATCTGTGGTTTGTAAATGTTGCAATGCTTGATATTTGATGGTGTAGTAGTAGCATTGTTGCCTCACAGCTCCAGGTTTTTGGGTTTGATTCTTGGCTGGGGTTCCTTCTTTGTGGGGTCTGTATCTTCTCCCTGTGTTTGTGTGGGTTTGCTTTTGTGTCCTCCCATGTTACAAAGACATGTCTGCATTATTTCTTACTGGGCCTCTACTGAAAATTGTTTATTTGTTCCAAGTCAGACTGTCCTGATTAAAAAATGTTAAATAAAATTGACAGGCATTTGAATTTCAGACTTAAGGGTTTCTGAATGTTTAATTCCTTGTGTATTTGATGGTGCAGTGGTAGTATTGTTGCCTCACAGCTATAGGTTTTCTGGTTTGATTCTTGGTTGGGGTGGCTTCTGTGTGGAATCTGCATCTCCTCCATGTGTTTGTGTGGATTTGCTCTGGTGCCCTGCCATTTTACAAAGACGTGTCTGCAGTTTTAATCCCTGCTGAAAATTGGTTTTGTTCTGTCCGCAGTAAAATTGACAGGCATTTGAATTTCAGACTTCAGGTTTCTGAATGTTTAATTTCTTGCATAATTGATGGTGCGGTGGTAGTACTGTTGCCTCACAGCTATAGGTTTTCTGGTTTGATTCTTGGTTGGGGTGGCTTCTGTTTGGAGTCTGCATTTCCTGCCTGTGTTTGTGTGGATTTGCTCTGGTGCCCTGCCATTTTACAAAGATGTGTCTGCAGTTTTAATCCCTGCGTCTCTGCTGAAAATTGTTTTTATTCTGTCCGCAGTAAAATTGACAGGCATTTGAATTTCAGACTTCAGGTTTCTGAATGTTTCATTCCTTGCATAATTGATGGTGCGGTGGTAGTATTGTTGCCTCACAGCTATAGGTTTTCTGGTTTGATTCTTGGTTGGGGTGGCTTCTGTTTGGAGTCTGCATCTCCTGCCTGTGTTTGTGTGGATTTGCTCTGGTGCCCTGCCATTTTACAAAGATGTGTCTGCAGTTTTAATCCCTGCGTCTCTGCTGAAAATTGTTTTTATTCTGTCCGCAGTAAAATTGACAGGCATTTGAATTTCAGACTTCAGGTTTCTGAATGTTTAATTCCTTGCATAATTGATGGTGCAGTGATAGTATTGTTGCCTCACAGCTATAGGTTTTCTGGTTTGATTCTTGGTTGGGGTGGCTTCTGTCTGCATCTCCTCCCTGTATTTGTGTGAATTTGCTCTGGTGCCCTGCCATTTTACAAAGATGTGTCTGCAGTATTAATCCCTGCGTCTCTGCTGAAAATTGTTTTTGTTCTGTCCGCAGTAAAATTGACAGGCATTTGAATTTCAGACTTCAGGTTTCTGAATGTTTAATTCCTTGCATAATTGATGGTGCAGTGATAGTATTGTTGCCTCACAGCTATAGGTTTTCTGGTTTGATTCTTTGTTGGGGTGGCTTCTGTCTGCATCTCCTCCCTGTATTTGCGTGGATTTGCTCTGGTGCCCTGCCATTTTACAAAGATGTGTCTGCAGTATTAATCCCTGCGTCTCTGCTGAAAATTGTTTTTGTTCTGTCCGCAGTAAAATTGACAGGCATTTGAATTTCCAACTTCATGTTCTTCAGAATACATAGTAGCACAACCTTTTTTTTTTTTTAGCAATTTTCGAAGTTTATAAGATGAATATTTTAAATTTGTCCCTATTTTTGGGACTGTATTCCCCCATTATTGGCTTCGTCCAGGTTTTGTGCTAAGGTTGACAGCTATGGCAAGAACTGAATTCACTGAATATGTTTGAGGGCTGTATTCCCTCATTACTGGGTTTGTCCAGGTGTTTTGTACTAAGAGGTTGACAGCTATGGTGAGAACTGAATTCACTAAATGATAGCCATTTAAGTTTCAGTCTTCCTCTTTTTTACAAAGCAGCTGATGTGGCGTAGTGGTATGTTACTCTGACTGTTTTTTGCTCAGGGACCTTGGCAGTAAAATATATGGTGGCAACACAACATTTTATTCTAGCAACTTTCCAAGATTATACAAGCAATGTTTAATGTGTCCCTGTTTTGGGCTTTTGACCCCCAATACATTTTGGCTTTTTCCAGTTTTCTTGAGCTGCGAAGTTGAGATGCAGTTGAGTATTGAGTAGATTTTACAAGGAACTGAGAGCTGCAGGGGAGTAGAAGTTTAATGCTTTGCCAAGTTAATACTATAGCACAACAGGCTGTGTACTTGCTTTTGATGCAGAAGGTTGTGGGTTCTACTCCCACAAGGGGTAGATGCTGCCGTACTGAGAATGTTCTCCTTGGTGAAGATACTAACTATGAGTTCGTTATCAGTTTTCCATCCATTTCCTCTTGCAATATTATTACTAGCTTATCATTTTTTTAATGTAATATAGACAATTTATTCCTGAGGGGCAACAGACACTTTATTTTTCGAAGAAACCATGAAATATAAAGGTGATTGCTAGCAGCAACCACTTCATTAGTTACAGATTTCTTTAATGTGGAATTATTTAGATGACTGACTTCAGAGATTGTGCATATTTACTGATAATGGACTGTAGAATTGTGCATATTTACTGATAAAGGTGGACTGTAGAATTGTGCATATTTACTGATAATGGTGGACTGTGGAATTGTGCATATTTACTGATAATGGTGGACTGTGGAATTGTGCATATTTACTAATAATGGTGGACTGTGGAATTGTGTATATTTACTAATAATGGTGGACTGTGGAAGTCTGAGTAGACTTTTTATGATAAATGTTCTCAACTGGGCAGTTTTGCCATTATGGGTGCATATGGTTTGTTTCATTGCTTACTGGAAAAATGTTCAAAACAAATTTAAAACATCCTGTAACAAGTGTACTGTATTGTACAAGGAATATAATTTTAGTACAATGAGGAAGGTGTATCAAAGAGCACATGTATGTTTCATATGCAAGGAGCCTATGATTCGAAAATAGCCCAAAATTAATCTTTATCTGCCACTGGCAAAATGTATTTTCCTTGAATGTGGGTTTCAATGCTGTTTCAATGAATGTGAGTTTCAAGGGCAGAGAAGTTTTAATGCTAAGTTTTCATTGTGAGACTGCATTGCTTTGTTTAACAGATGACTTAGTGTTTGTGCTGTAAAATACAAAATAAAACTTTCAAATGAAGTCCAACTCATCATAGAAGTAAAGCAGTATGCACATTAGTGTTTATGGTAAATGGAGTGAAATAGCCAAGTATAATGGTTCATTGGAATGGCTGCAGAGGCTCCATTCAACCATTATTTTGTCAGGGCGCGAAGGGCAGCAAACTCAGACAGGCCCAGCTGAACTATACCTCCCAACTGTGCAGATTTTCAAAGAATGAATAGATTTTGCTTCTTATTTTTGGTTTGTTCATAAAATTTGTAGTTTTAATTCCTAAATGATTTGCCAGAAGTCACTCTAAGTTTCAGACTTCATAACCTTCAGAAAAATGCATGTTAAAGTAAGAGCTGTTCTATCAACTGTCTCAATTTATACAAGAGCAATTTTAGTACTGTTTATATGTGCCCCAATATATTTGGCCTTGTTCAGATTTACTGCATTAACAGGTTGAGAGGTACATGCAAATAAATTGCTTTATAGAATTAGGCATAGCCAACCTCTCAACTGTCCCCAATTTTTGGCTCAAAATGTTGCTCTTCCCCCTTATAATCCCTCCGCAAAATAGCAATTTTGGAAGAAAACATGGAGGGTTTACAATTAAGAAATAACTAATAATCAAAGTTATAGATTACTTGAAATGCATGTAGATTCTTTTATATTTTGTCAGCTGCTCAAGGTAGCAGTAGATTCTTTTATATTTTGTCAGCTGCTCAAGGTAGCAGTACTAATATTAAAGTGTCCCTTCTTTGACAGGTAGCAGCTGTATTGTGTGTCTATTTTATATTTTGCATCACGTTTTTGTCCATTTTTCATAAAATTGTGTTTTTGGCAAATTAGTGACATCACTAAAGACTGAAGTTAGAAAATGACAGACATTTGAGTTTCAGATTTTATACCCTTCAGAAAATTCATACTAATGCAAGACCTATTCTATTATCTTTCTACGTTTATTAGAGCAATATTTAAAAATTGTCCTTATTGTTGGGCCTTTGTCCCACTTCTGTGTATGGCTTTGTCCAGATTTCTTGCTCTTGAGGTTGAGAGGTATGACAAATGTCTCAGGGCCATCACAGTCAGCGAGAGATTTCAAATTGTGACATGCTTGTTGCACCCCACTCCCCATGTAGTGACTCTGGATGTGTCCAAGCAAGGCAAGGAGTAGTTGTATCTACCTTGGATGGGGAGGACACACTGCATAAGTACTACAGTGGCTTTTCATCTGTCCTTGATTTTGCAAAATGGTCTGGTTTCTGTCATATTTTTGTACTGTTGATTTATGCTTATTACTCAAAGTGCCTGTTGCTCTGTGTTTTTAAGTAGCAATGCTTTAATGACCATAAGGTAAGCTTGTCTGAGATCATAAGATGCAAGTAAGCTTTAATAAGCATACTGTTAAAGAATTGCCAACATTGAGAGCCTTTCTGTTGTTGCCATGCAGAGAATACTTGACTAGATAATGTATAAGCCTTGGGTATTAAAGGACAGGATTCCATTATTTTAAAAGCTCATTACACTTGTTGGAGACTTCCAGTCATCTCTACAGACTTTACCCGTAAACTAAACAGAATGCCAATCATGTGTGGTCCATAACCTGTACAGTAATCCTTTAAGCAATGTATCTTGAGCTTGTTTCTTGTTTGCTTTTCATTTTTACTTTTATCATGTTTTCCCATGAAACAAGTTGTCAGGCAGTAGGTCTTTTTTGGATAAGAAACATTTTTACAAGTGGGGGCATCACATATATTTCTACTTTCAGCATGTTACTTGGTACTTTAATAAAGCTGAATATATTATAATTAGGACTGCAGTGCAAGGAGAAGTGGTTTGAGTTGAGTGCTTCTGGTTTTTCTTATACTTGATTTTGACTGGCATTCCAGTAATGTATTTAAAAAGTAATTTATTTTTTCATGCCTCACAACCTTTTGTTTCCATCTAGATATTAAGTAAGCTGTCATGCAGCCAATGCATTGAAATATTTTTATTCTTCTACACTTATTTTGTCTTGATTGGACTTTCATAATGATGGTTTGCCACCCAGGGCAGCGTATTTAATTAAAGTTAGTTTTTTGTGGTTTTGTGCATAGCTCCTCCCCTTTCTGGTTGACCACACCCCCTCCCCTTGACCCCACCCATTCAGCTGTCTCCTGCAGCCCCCCTGTGATTTGAAGTCACCAGCCGCCACTGACTACAACCACAGCCTAAAATGTACACTACCCCCATCGAATTACAATCGAAATATTCTAAGGCTTTGTAGTTAACATTGTTGATCTTGGTTCCATCTAAATTCTTTACTTTACTGCAAACTTTGCATTTGCCACATCTAAAAGTTCCCATTTTTGAGTTATTTCCCAAACTGTGCCTTGTGCTCAAAATCTCTTTTAAATTAGGGTATCTGCCATATGAAAAAGTAATATTGTTGGGGAAAAGATTCCCCACTCTATCATCACCAGAAACTATTGGCCACAATTTAAATACTGTTTCCCTTAGAATCTGAGAAAACTGGGAGAATTTGGTGTGGCTGGGAAAAGGAATGGCCACAACAAAAAGATTATTGTCACTAGTACAGTCAACAGGATGATTATGCCATACTTCTGAGGAAATGGTTGTTCTGAATTCCTGTTTTCTCCGACTCTTCCGAGTAGGTACACCTGGATCTTACTAGATCCTGTCATCTTTATTTCAGACATGTGTTCTTACTCTCTGCCCTAATAGGACCTTCAGCACCGATGGTTTCTTCACTGGGGTTGAGATGGCTCAGTCCTATTGATCTGACCCCCCTTTGTAGCCAGACTTTGTGCTGAGGGCCCCAATGGAGAGGTAAGATTTTTGTCCAGTTCAAAGTTCTTAACTAGTTTGCAGTGCGTCAGGTGGATCCACAAAGCTCGCTCTGCTATCTTGACTGCAGTGGGTGTCGAAAGAAGCACCTGGTATGGACCTTCCCACCTTGGTGACATCCAATTCTTCTTCTTTATAACTTTTTTCCACACCCAGTCTCCGGGTGTCACTGCCACTTCTGATGCCTCGGTTTGTTTTCTATCTGAAACAGAATTTGACTGCAACAGATGTTTAGAATTCATTAACTTCCTCATATATT
This sequence comes from Protopterus annectens, assembly GCF_019279795.1. Lineage (NCBI taxonomy): Eukaryota > Metazoa > Chordata > Ceratodontiformes > Protopteridae > Protopterus > Protopterus annectens. The sequence goes on from NC_056731.1 coordinate 740,611,259, forward strand.
CAGCTAGTGTAAAATCAGCTTCCTGGTCTGAGGACATGAGAAGTTTCTACTGGGGTGTATAATAAGCCCTTCCAAATAGTTTTTCAAAAGGAGTCAATCCTTTTGCAGTCGGAACAGTTCTCATGCTCAACAGTGCCAGGGGCAAACAATACAGCCAATTCTTTCCTGTCTCAGCTATTAATTTCCTCAATTTGTTTTTTAATATACCATTATGCCTTTCAACTAGCCCTGCAGATTGCGGATGGTATGCACAATGGTTTTTTAAAGAAATACCAAAATGCTTACTTAACTGCTGTATGGTTTGGTTTACAAAGTGTGTACCATTGTCACTGTAGATCCTTTCCGGAATGCCGAATCTAGGGATGATTTATTTGACAAGTACTTTTGCCACCGTGGCTGCATCTGGATTTTTGGTTGGAAAGGCTTCCACCAATCTGGAAAACATATCTACAATGTCAAGACAATACTTCTTATTTTCACATTTGTTCAATTCTATGAAATCCATACAGATAGTGTGAAACGGACATGGTGGTGTAGGGAAACTCCTTTGCTTGGGCTTTAATGCCCCTTGTGCATGATGTTTGTTGCAAATTTGACACGTCAAACAAAATTTTTTAGAGTAGTTTGCAAATCCGTATGTTGTGAACACCTGGTTCTCCAGCTGTACCATCCCCCCTGTTGAGACATGGCACTGCCCATGGCTCAACAAAGCTGCATATCTAAACAAATTAGATGGTAGTATCGGTTTCCCTTCTTTAGAGATGTACAGCCCCTTTTCGAGAATTGCTCCTCGTTTTACCCATCTTTGTTTTTCAGCTTGCGTAGTGAGTGTCTGCATTGTTTTTAACATTTCTAAGTCTAAAATCTCAGAGGGTTGTAATATTTAAAAGAAATACTTCTGTGGCTGCTTGTTTTGCAGCTGTATCAGCTCTCGCATTACCTTTTGAAATCCTATCTTGTTGCTTGGTGTGATCTGTGCATTTACAAATGGCTATTTTCTGAGGTAACTGAATAGATTCTAAAAGATCTAAAATAAACTGTGCATGATTTATAGGTTTGCCAGTAGATTTTATCATTCCTCTGTTTTTCCACTGTTGCGCAAAAACATGTACAGTAGAAAAAGCGTACTGGCTGTCAGTAAAAATGTTTACACATTTACCCTTTGCTAAGATACATGCCCGTGTCAAGGCAATCAATTTTGCTGCCTGTGCAGATAAGTTGTGTGGTAAAGGTTTTGCTTCTATAATCTCAGTGTCAGAAACTACTGCATATCCTAATAGGTTCTGTCCTGCAGGACCCCTTTTGCATGAACCATCCATGTAGTATGTCACCTCGGCATCATCCAAGGGGACATCCGTGAGATCTTTTCTAGGTAGTGTCTTTTGCTCAGTTACCTGTAGGCAGCAGTGCGGTGGGCCATCTGCAGGGGTCGGGAGCAGAGTAGAAGGGTTCAAAGTCATGCATCACTCAATTGCCATGTGAGGTTGGCTCAATAATATAGTCATACAGGAAGATGCCTAGCAGGGGAAAGATATGCCACCTTTTCTTGTAGTAAAATAATCACGACTGCATGAGGCACTCTCAAAGTGAGAGGGTGGAATAAGACTACTGAGGCCGAAGCCTGTACTGCCATTGCAGCTGCAACTACTGCTTGTACACAGTGGGGCAAGGATCATGCCACTGGGTCTAGTTGTGATGAATAGTAAGCAATGGGGGGTTGTTTATCCCCATGCTGTTGTGTTAACACTGATGTCATATAACCTTGCTTACAATCTACAGTTTGGAAAAAACGTTTATGGTAGTTTGGTAATCCTAGAACTAATGAGGATGCTTTTAACTGTTTCAGTTTGCAGAAAGCAGATTCTGCCTCTGGTGTCCATTGTAACAAATCCTGTGCTGCCATTGGCTTCTTATATATAAGGTCAATTAGTGGTGCAGATTCCAAAGCATAGTTTGGAATCCAGCTCTGGCAGAAATTAGTTGTACCCAGGAAAGACATCATTTCCTTCTTGGTAGTGGATTTTGGTGCTTGCAAAATTGCTACCTTTCTGTTATCTAGTGTTCTGCCTTCCTTGGATATTACATATCCCAGGTATTTGACTTGTTTTTTCCAAAGCTGCAGTTTACTTTTATTTACCTTATGTCCTTCAGCGGCTAAAAATCGTAATAGCGTTATGGTATCTTCCCTACAATCTTGCTGGGTGGGGGCTGCCAGCAAGATGTCATCAACATAAAGTAAAATCTGACTGCCTCTTGGTGGGGGTGAATCCCGCCAAGTTGCTTGCCATTTCTTGTGAGAATATCGTTGGACTTTCACAATACCCCTGTGGTAGTCGCATGTATGTATACGTTTACCCCTGAGATGTGAATGTAAACCAATACTGGCTACCAGGGTGTATCGGTATTGAAAAGAAAGCATTGCTGATGTCTACCACAGAAAAATACTTCTGTTGAGGTTTTAAATCATTCAGCAGGGTGTGTGGGTCTAGCACCGTAGGTGCCCTTGGTATTACTGCATCATTTACAGCTTGTAAATCCTGGTCCATACTCCATTCTCCATTTGCTTTTTTAACTGGAAATAAGGGTGTGTTACATGGTGAATCGGGAGATTCTACTAGTATCCCTCCTTTAAGTAAGGCTGCTATAATAGGCTTTATCCCTGCCTCTGCATCTTTTCTTAAGGGATACTGTATTTTCTGTGGTCTAAATGCTGACTTTGGCATGATAGTTACTGGTCCCGCTGTATGAATAAGTCCTACATCTGATTTTCCTGTTGACCAGAGAGTCTCTGGTATGTTTTGTAAGGCATTCTCTTCCTCCTTTAATAGGAGTGATAATCAGCTGTCCTTGCTACACTGCAAGTGCACAGCTGGGTAGGTCTGAGTTATCCAATTCAACTTCTGTATTTGTATTCCCTGTTCTGACAGTTCTAATTCTGTCTGTTTCTCCCATCTCGTGACTTTTTCTCCTAGATCTGCCCATTCTATATTTTTGTTTTTGGTTAAGCTAACATGTGGTAATCAATTAGATTTAGAAAGTGTAAAGAACTCCTGGGGCAATGAACAGCTGGCTACAGTGTTCCCTTCTGTGTCCCAGTACAGGTTACGTAATATCAATCTGTTTGCATGATTTTTAAACAAGTCTTGCTCATATTCCTTATCAGGTCCTGGTGTGTTACAATAATACAGGGTACAGTGCAACAGGTGTTGCTTATCATTGTCAAGGGAGGGGAACTTGCTGATGGCTACATTCATTAATTCTTCGGTCACAGTCCCTGGACCAGTCGTAACCAAGTCCTGGCTGTACCAATAAAACATTTCACCCTCCGATTGCACTGCAAAGGTATCAATTTGTCACTGTGCTTCCATACCCTGCATGATTGGGACTACTGCTATACCAAATAGTTACATGAGGTCTCTGCCCAAGAGGTTTACTGGGCATTTTGCAGAAACAACAATTTTGCTTTTTTGTGCCAATCCTGAAACTGGATCAGTTATTGCAATATTATGGAAGAAGGGCTCCCGATACAGCTGTCCATTAGCTGCTTTTACCAGTATGTAATCAGGTGACTCCGTGTTTTCTGGCAGTTTGGAGGGATGTATCAGGTTTCGTGATGCCCCTGAGTCACACAGGAATTTGACTTCCCTCCCTTCTACCAAGAGTGTAAGTTCTGGTTTCGTGTCTGCTAAATAGAGCTCCAAGCTCAATAAAGCTAGGTCTAATATTTCATTTTCTTCATTGTCACTAACTTCTTGCACTTTCTCTATCTCTTCTGTCACATCCTCTACTCCCTCTATTACATTCTCATTTGTCCTTTTTTTGCTAACCCCTTCTAGTGATTCCTGACTACCATATAGTCAGTCCTCACCCTCCTTGTCTTCCGTTGTTGCCTTCTTATTTTTCCTGCAATCCTTTGCCAAGTGTCCCTTTTTACCACATTTAAAACATTCACCCCTTTTCTTTCGCTGTTCAAAGTCTTCTGATCGCTGATCAGATTGTTTGTTTCCCTGTGCGTTTTTCTTGCCCTTTTTCCCAGACTGTACTACATAAACCTCTGCTCCATCTTCTACAGAAAATACTTCAGCTTTCTTTTTCTTTTTGCTATTAAAATGCCTTTCGGCATGCGTAGCATATTCAAGTAATGACTGTAACCTGTTGATATGATTGTCTACCATGTGTTTTGTAATAAAACTGCTTATGGATGCAATACTGCCTTTTAAAAATGCATTCTTTAACTGCTGTTCATATGGGGAATCTTGTGTTTGATCTTCAGGAACCTGCATTCCACAGTGGTTATTAAAACATTCTAATAGTCTGACATAATACCGGTCAATAGTTTCACCTTCTTGTTGGATGCATTGATTAATGCAAGTCCAGTCTGCCCTAGGCTTCCATTTTTCAGAGATGCGGTCTGTAAGACCTTTTACTCTGTTGTCTAATTCTGCGCTGCTATGTGGGAGGGGTCTTTGTGCAGCATCATGGGGATTCCAGTTGCCACTAATCATGTGCCAGTCTGACCCCACAATTTATCTAACTACTTTTTCTACCTCTTCTCCATTTAGGTTATAACTCAGCCTCATTCCTTGTAAATCTTCTGAGAATTTTCTAAAATTAACTTTTGGATGGGGAATTCCCTCAGTGGCTTTCCGGATATCTTCTGGAGTCCAGGGTCTATACACTAAAATATTTGGATCCTGATTATCTTGTCCTGCCTGAGGATTAGGTACTTCTATAAGTGGGCATATTTCTTCTTCACTCATAGATTGTGAATTCTTAACCATTTGATATAACTCAATGCCTTCATTTGAGTTACCTGCCCTTGTTCGAGACCTGGTCCCGATGGGATCTCTAATATACGGTTTTATTTTCATAATTCCTCTTTCTTCAGTGACCACAGGATATCGTGGATAACCTGTTCACTTGCTTCATATTCTGGTAAGGGAGACGGAGGGGCCGATGCTATTACTAAGTTATTGTCCTCCTTATCTAAAAACATTGTTTTTGAATTTTTGTTCTTTTGTTCCCTACGGTTTACTTCCTCAATCCACCTGTGTGCCTGAGGAATTCCTAATTTACGTTGCTTTTTTACCCGACCTTTGGAATCAGTTTTGAGCTGTTTGACAAGTTTGATAAGTGAGGATTTTTCTAATTTTCCATTGAATTCATATTTATTAACCCATTTTGAATAATATTTAATATTGTCGGTGTGCTGCGACTGCATGTATTTTGCGTCTTCTGTTAACTGCGGATTTTGGGGTCTTTTTGTGCAATTATTACCCATTTTGTTCTGCCTTTATTATCGTTATGTAACTTCTCTTACTTTTAACGTGGTACCACGGATTTTGTTATAGTCTCTTCAGAATGACTGCCTACTTATTCTGTTTCTCCTGATCTATGACAAGACAGTAATCTTTTCTGTAGCAACAGGAACAACAGCACATAAATGTGGAAAGTAGAAAAACAACAAGGCAGGATTCACCAAACGAGATTTATTCTTAGGAAAATACAAAAATCTTTTCTGTCCCTGACTTGTAAGCAAAAATACAGTCCTGACAAAAACAATACAAATCTGGTCCCTGATCTAAAACAGAAAACAGGAAAAAGTAGATTCACCTTACCTGAGCCTACGTGATTGATCACCTGATTCGCGGAGATCCGTCCTTCAGTAGCAGATCAGAAAGTGGCTGGCCTCTTTTGATTGACAATTCAGTCAGAGGGCTTTTCATATAAGAAGAACCGATTTGGTTTCTTCCCCGTATGGTTTCAACCACTTGGCCCATCTGATCCAAGGTGAAGAGAGGGTTCCAGCCCGAAGGACCAATGTGTCAAAGGAAAAACTTCAAAGACCAATTCACGTAAGGTTCAAGCAAGGTACCCTTTATTAACTTGCAGCTGGCAGAATGGTTTGTCTGAACATTAATAATTAGTATGGTATTTTTATATAGTTCTTTCCATGTCACACAGAAATGTTACTTCTATTGCTGACGTAGTTAGACACAGATTTCTGTATTGTTCTACAGAAAATGTTACTAGACTAATTGCTGACTAGTTGAGAATAACTGCTGATTTACAAAACATTTGAGAAAAACAACCTGGACTTGGGGCTTATTTTAGCCCACCACAAACTTTCAATTCTTCAATTGTGCAGTTCTAATATATGTGTTACATTTTGTCTAGATTCAAGGTACATTTCTAGCTTAGGTACTAGTAATGCTGACTACGGTTTATACTTTCAAGCATCCATTGTGTTCCTTATCAAAGCTTCTAACAGCTGTATACTTTCTCATGGCATAAGCAGAAAATCAATAACTCTTTGTTAAGTCTCATGACACTAGTAGAAATGAAACACTAATTATTATTTTCATGACCTTCGCAGAAATCAAATGCTTCTTGTTAAGTTTCTAATAGCTGTGCAGATTCATGCAGTGTGAACAGAATAAATGTATTAACCCTTTTAAACCTCAAGTGCTTATTACTAATACATATTTTTCTAACAGATACTCTCTGATATGCTCACATCGTTGAAAATAAAGTTGGTTTCCCAGTGGGCCATTACTAAATTGGCCACAATGGCTCCACAAGGGGAACCCATTGCTAATCCTACCTTCTGTAAGAAGAAATTGTTGTCGAACAAAAAATAATTGTTTGACAATGTAAGGTCCAACAATTCAATAATCAAGGCTATGTCCCTGTTTGGTGCTCTATGTTTACGCATTATTGCTGCTACCCACTCTATACTAACATCGTGAGGAATGCATGTATATAAATCCTTGACATCAATTGTTAAAATGTTCGAGTCACATCTACATTCTACATCATTTATACTAGACAAGAAAGACCAAGAGTCTTTACATATTTGTTTTTCTAGCATGACAAACTTTTGTAACATAGTGTCAATGACCTTCAAGCATGCATATATAGGAGAACCTCTACTGTTCGACTAACGGTCTCATTGGTGGGTTATTTAAATCTTTATGTATTTTAGGAATTCCAAACAGGGATGGGTACCTTGGAAATAGAGTAGTCATATAATTAAGCTCTGCTTGATCGATTTGTCCCTCTATAAATAAATCGTTCAGACAACCTTTAATCAAACTGTATGCCCTGTTTGCTTCTGATCTAGAACTCTGCTGGTAAGTGTCACTACTCAACAATAGGTTCATACGATTGATATAGTCAATCTGGTCGAACACAACCAAACCTCCACCTTTATCGGGTTTACAGACACGTATATCCTGTGTTTGTATATACTTCACTAGTTCTGATTCACTGGTGTAATCAACCTCAATGCTAGGAAATTTGTTCTTAAAATTAATTACGTGCTTGAAATCTAATTTGCACAATTGCTCAAATGTTTGGAGTAAAGGGCGTAATGTAGGGTTGAATGTACTTGGGATTCTATACACATTATCGTATGTTATATCTACTGAATTTATGAATTGAAATTGAAAATTCAGTTTCCTTGTATACATTTTAAGCTCCATAATGGATTTAGCTATGTCCATACGTTGACATGGAACATATGTGTGACCTTTTGCCAGGAGTTCGACCAAATTGCCAGAGATTTCACTGTTCAAAAAGTTATATACCTTAAAATCACCGTCTTAATTGGTGGTGACCTTAGGTAGATCCAAAGGTAGTTGAAAGGCTGTGTTCAAGGAGGCATTATTTGTTAAAAGGTTAAAGTTACTTTGTAAGTCAATGCCTGGCATAACCTTATCCACAGGAGGGGAAGAACCACTTAAGGGGAGTTGTGAACTAACACCTAAGAGGTCTTCCTCCACAGTAAATTCTGCACCCTGTTGGAGCTCTGTACACTCCTGTTGCCTGTGCCTAGTCTCTGTTGTTTTGGTTTGGCCCCAAGTCCATTGTCCTTCTGAAAACCCCCTTGCTGGTGACCATATTGATTAGGTTGCCTCATATTATAGTTATAGTTGACATGCGGAGCATTTTGCAACCTTTCACTCCTATGTATTTCATCATGGTTAGTGGTGTCCGGACCCATGTCACCAAAGTGGTCTAAATCGTCTAACCCACCAAGGTTGTGATTATTGGTGGTTGGTGTATGGTCAACAAACCGACCCGGTGATTGTTCATTCAAACTATTTGTTTGTTGTTGACCTACACCATATTTGTTACTCCGTGTTTGACCTGGACACCACACCTGGACCTCAGATGGAGGTGGATATGCAGAGCCCTGATTGTATGCCTTTTGATCCTGTTCCAGTTTTTTAATTTTTTTCCCCTTCAATTTACTCATGTGTAAATTAATGCTCTCAAAAATTCTGTTATACTCATATTTGTATCTAGCAAAGTCTAAATCATCTTGCACCTTTGTGTCTAACTCGGTGATCGATTTAGCAATAGAATCCACAAGCAGGGAATAGTGATTAATCATTAGCTCAATTAGCTCAAAACCCTGTTTGTCAAATAAGTGAAGCAGATCTAAGTGAAACTGTGAACCATTAATCAACCCTGTTGGATATTGAACTTTACGCAAGCCTTTCAGCACTATCTTTAGCTTTAAACATTCCCTGAAATACGAAATCTCCAGTTGGGTTTTCTTCAACTTTAAAATATGGTTATCTAACAGTTTGAGATTAGTGACAATGTCAGGTGTTTCACTGAAATTACCTCCTTGTTCTCGGTTGACAGGATAAGAGTTTACTTGGTCCGTGGAGAACAGAAAACTTTCAGCTAACCATGTTGCTAAAGACTGAGCATCAGCACTCTTTTCTTTGTCTTGATTTAAAGAAAAGTTATTTAATATTCTTTGTTCAGGAACTAATCCGTTTGAGTTTGTTACAGTTTGCGCTGTTGGGCGCAGTAGCTGATTTGACAGCTGTGTGTCCTCTAGGTTACTGAGTGGCACCTTAGACCCCGTCGGTCTATGAGCTGGCGGTGGTGTTTCATCTGGTAAATCGCCGTCTGCAACAGCTCCCTGCTGTTCCATCCCGAGTGCTATGTGTTCACCAAGCTTCACACTGGAATCCAATACTGATACTGGTGCTACTGCTGAGTGAAAGGTACTAGGTATTTGTTGTTCCAGTTGATGCACTCTTAAACTAGTCCCAAATCCAGCAAGACAGATTAGTTGCTTCAACTGTTGTTGATTTTTGTCCAGTTGGTCTAAACATAAACAAATGGACTCGATTTTCGCAAGTAGAAGTGGTAGAATGTCATTGTTCAAAGGCATTGCTATTGATGCCGAGTTTGATGTTAAAGAAGGATTTGCTTCCACAGTTTGCAGTACTGCACAGTCATTTCGAGTAAACAGCCCTTGAGAATCCGTCAAGTCGGATGCCATGAAACTGATAAAAACTGATATGAGACAAACTGTTTAAAACAAAAAACGACCAAATGGTTATAAGGACTGCAACTCCGGTTTTATCTGAATAACAGTTAAAAGTAGATCTTAAAGCACTTTTCGTCTGTTCACACACAGACTTCTTCAGAAGATACAATAACATTGTGTAAAATTTACTTAAATAGTCAACAGCTGAGAAAAGTGCGGGAAATTTGACTGTGGTCAATTAATTAAACAACATATACCTACACTTGAACCTTGATCCTTATTTAAAAGTAAGTGATACTTACTTAAAATCATACACATACAATATGTTACACTCTAACCTACAAATAAAGATAAAATGCTATACCTTTTATTAAAAAATAAACATGACATAAATTCTTTCTTAAATACAAAATTTAAAAGATAACAACTATCTTTGTAAGCTTTTGAGCTTTAATATGCTCATAATTGAGCATTATTCATTCAATCCTGGAAAACTAAAGGTATTCAATTTTAACTGCCAGATTAATTCCATTTCCTCAGGTTTAAATGATGCTGCCCCCCCCCCCGATGTCCTTTACAAACTGGTCGATGACTATGAATTTAAACTGGTGTTGTGCATTTAAATGGACATGTTTAGCTAAAGCATTGTCTATTTTATTATGATTGATAGCACAGACGTGTTCATAGATTCTCTCATGGAACCTACGTTCCGTTTTACCCACATAAAATGCTGGGCACACTGTACATCTAGCTAAGTAGACTATAAACTTGGTGTTACAATTTAGATTTTACCTTATATTTATGTCCATCAATTTCAAAAGAATTCGTGACATCTATAAATTTGCAATAATTGCAACTTTCACACTTGAAAGTGCCCGTGATTCTAGGCACCTTCCTTTGACGTCTTTCCAGAAGAGCTTTTAGGTTATTCCCTCTCTTGAATACTATTGATGGTCTAGCACCAAGCCGTTCAAACAATTTGTGGTTGGCTCTAAATAAGTCCCAATTCTTGTGCAATGTTCTAACTAAATGATTACTTTGGGCATTGAAGGTAGTTATAAAACTACATTTGAAATGTTGTTCTCTATGAGTTGATTGTTCAGTGGATGTATCTATTGATTCTATATCCAAAAATGTCACACTAGTATTAGTTGGAGGTTTAACTGATAAAATAGGTTTCAACAAAGATCTCTCTCTTTTATAAGTAACCTCTTCTATCAGGGACTCTAATAAATCTTCAGGGTAACCTCGATGCATAATCATGCTCTTCAAAAAGCCACATTCCTCAAAGAAGTCCGTATTCAAGGTGGAAATGTGCAAAGCTCTCACCAACTGACCCTTGAAAACAGATCTTTTCTGATGGAAAGGGTGGCAGCTTGAAAAATGCAAAAAAGAATTGGAATATGTTGGGTTCCGGAAGATTTTTGCTGTGTAAGATCTTAAATCTTTATTTTTAACTAACCAGATGTCCAAGTAGGAAATTACATCAGTGTTGAAACTGTGCATAAACTATAAGAAATCTGTTGAAGTGTTGAACTTTTGAACCAATTCCATTGCTTTTACTTCATCCCCATTAAATATTATAAAGATGTCATCTAAAAACCTAGTATAATATAAGATATTCTCTGATACGCTCACATCATCGAATATAAAGTTGGTTTCCCAGTGGGCCCTTACTAAATTGGCCACACTGGCTCCACAAGGGGAACCCATTTCTAATCCTACCTTCTGTAAGAAGAAATTGTTGTCGAACAAAAAATAATTGTTTGACAATGTAAGGTCCAACAATTCAATAATCAAGGCTATGTCCCTGTTTGGTGCTCCATGTTTATGCATTATTGCTGCTACCCACTCTATACTAACATCGTGAGGAATGCATGTATATAAATCCTTCACATCAATTGTTAAAAAGTTAGAGTTGCATCTATATTCTACATCATTTATACTAGACAAGAAAGACCAAGAGTCTTTATATATTTTTCTAGCATGACAAACTTTTGTAACATAGTGTCAGTGACCTTCGAGCATGCATATGTAGGAGAACCTCTACTTTCGACTAACGGTCTCATTGGTGGGTTATTTAAATCTTTATGTATTTTAGGAATTCCAAACAAGGATGCGTACCTTGGAAATAAAGTAGTCATATAATAAAGCTCTGCTTGATCGATTCGTCCTTCTATAAATAAATCGTTCCGACAACCTTTAATCAAATTGTATGCCCTGTTTGCTTCTGATCTAGAACTCTGCTGGTAAGTGTCACTACTCAATAATAGGTTCATATGATTGATATAGTCAACCTGGTCGAACATGACCAAACCTCCACCTTTATCGGGTTTACAGACACATATATCCTGTGTTTGTATATACTTCACTAGTTCTGATTCACTGGTGTAATCAACCTCAATGCTAGGAGATTTGTTCTTAAAATTAATTATGTGCCTGAAATCTAATTTGCACAATTGCTCAAATGTTTGGAGTAAAGGGTGTAATGGTGGGTTGAATGTACTTGGGATTCTATGCACATTATCATATGTTAGATCTACTGAATTTATGAATTGTAAATGAAAATTCAGTTTCCTTGTATACATTTTAAGCTCCATAATGGATTTAGCTATGTCCATACGTTGACGTGGAACTCATGTGTGACCTTTTGCCAGGAGTTTGACCAAATCGCCAGAGATTTCACTGTTCAAAAAGTTATATACCTTAAAATCACCATCTTTATTGGTGGTGACCTTAGGTAGATCCAAAGGTAGTTGAAAGGCTGTGTTCAAGGAGGCATTATTTGTTAAAAAGTTAAAGTTACTTTGTAAGTCAATGCCTTCTTGTCTAGTATAAATGATGTAGAATATAGATATGACTCAAACTTTTTAACAATTGATGTCAAGGATTTATATACATGCATTCCTCACGATCTTGGTATAGAGTGGGTAGCAGCAATAATGCGTAAACACAGAGCACCAAACAGGGACATAGCCTTGATTATTGAATTGTTGAACCTTACATTGTCAAACAATTATTTTTTGTTCGACAACAATTTCTTCTTACAGAAGGTAGGATTAGCAATGGGTTCCCCTTGTGGAGCCAGTGTGGCCAATTTAGTAATGGCCCACTGGGAAACCAACTTTACATTCAATGATGTGAGCATATCAGAGAGTATCTTATATTATACTAGGTTTTTAGATGACATCTTTATAATCTTTAATGGGGATGAAGTAAAAGCAATGGAATTGGTTCAAAAGTTCAACACTTCAACAGATTTCTTACGGTTTATGCACAGTTTCAACACTGTTGTCATTTCTTACTTGGACATCTGGTTAGTTAAAAATAAAGATTTAAGATCTTACACAGCAAAAATCTTCCAGAAACCAACATATTCCAATTCTTTTTTGCATTTTTCAAGCTGCCACCCTTTCCATCAGAAAAGATCCGTGTTCAAGGGTCAGTTGGTGAAAGCTTCATGCATTTCCACCTTGAATACGGACTTCTTTGAGGAATGTGGCTTTTTGAAGAGCATGTTTATGCATCGAGGTTACCCTGAAGATTTATTAGAGTCCCTGATAGAAGAAGTTACTTGTAAAAGAGAGAGATGATAGAAGAAGTTACTTGTAAAAGAGAGAGAGCTTTGTTGAAACCTATTTTATCAGTTAAACTTCCATCTAATACTAGTGTGACATTTTTGGATATAGAATCAATAGATACATCCACTGAACAATCAACTCAGAGAGAACATTTCAAATGTAGTTTTATAACTACCTTCAATGTCCAACGTATTCATTTAGTTAGAACATTGTACAAGAATTGGGACTTATTTAGAACCAACCACAAATTGTTTGAATGGCTTGGTGCTAGACCATCAATAGAATTCAAGAGAGGGAATAACCTAAAAGGTCTTCTGAAAAGACATCAAAGGAAGGTGCCTAGAATCATGGGCACTTTCAAGTGTGAAAGTTGCAATTATTGCAAATTTATAGACGTCACAAATTCTTTTGAAATTGATGGACATAAATATAAGGTAAAATATAAATTTAATTGTAACACCAGGTTTATAGTCTACTTAGCTAGATGTACAGTGTGCCCAGCATTTTACGTGGGTAAAACGGAACGTAGGTTCCGTGAGAGAATCTATGAACATGTCTATGCTATCAGTCATAATAAAATAGACAATGCTTTAGCTAAACATGTCCATTTAAATGCACAACACCAGTTTAAATTCATGGTCATCAACCAGTTTGTAAAGGACATCAGGGGGGCCCAGCATCATTTAAACTTGATGAAATGGAATTAACCTGGCAGTTAAAATTGAATGCCTTTAGTTTTCCAGGATTGAATGAGTCATGCTCAATTATGAGCATATTAAAGCTCAAAAGCTTACAAAGATAGTTATCTTTTAAATTTTGTATTTAAGAAAGTATTTATGTCATGTTTATTTTTTAATAAAAGGTATAGCATTTTATCTTTATTTGTAAGTTAGAATGTAACATATTGTATGTGTATGATTTTAAGTAAGTATCACTTACTTTTAAATAAGGATCAAGGTTCAAGTGTAGGTATATGTTGTTTAATTAATTGACCACAGTCAAATTTCCCGCACTTTTCTCAGCTGTTGACTATTTAAGTAAATTTTACACAATGGTATTGTACCTTCTGAAGAAGTGTGTGTGTGAACAGATGCAAAGCACTTTAAGATCTACTTTTAACTGTTATTCAAATAAAACCGGAGTTGCAGTCCTTATAACCGTTTGGTCGTTTTTTTGTTTTAAACAGTTTGTCTCGTATCAGTTTTATTGAATGAGATCTGCCAGAATAACATGTAAACTGGCCTCTAATGTGTTTTGTTTTTTTTTTAACTTCATAACATCAGTAAAGTCCATTGTTCTTACATACTTCACAACATATCTTCCCAATCTAGGTAGTCAAACAGGACCCAATAATAACTTCCTCAAAACTAATAAATCTATTGTAGTTCCACATAAATAGAGATATCCCTCACAGAATGATATCAACCCTGTTTTACTCTCTCTAAAATTATTCTGTATAGTCTCAGAGAAATATAAACAATAAGCAGAGTCCGGTCTTCTTACCCTTCCCCCAGATAATCTTTCACCACAGCATTACAACCTTACTTCTCGGTCAAGCTATTGTCTGCCTCCACTGTGCAAGGTATTTACCAACAAGAGCATTAACCTTCTCCAACTCCTCCTATGACATTTGGATGTAAACTCCTTTAAGCAATAGCCCTTTAATAAGACAGCATGTTCTTTACCTCCAAATTTATTTCCTGCAAGGTTACCCACACATATCTTCTAGCTTCACAAATAGCACATATAACACTAACTAATTGAACACTAACTTAGTTGAATTAGTCAACCCATTTGCATTCCTGAAACAAATATCATTCCTTCTCATTAAAGCAAACTGTCATCACATGCTTCTTGGTGGTCTGGTGGTGGTGATGTTATGATCAGAGTTGAGGTGGTGAACTTTAAAAGTGGGGACACAGTGAAGCTGGTCACAGTAAATTCTGAAGGTTAAATGGTCTAAACTCAGGAGGTAACAGAGCAGGAGAGAAGCAGTGCCACGATTAACAGGCAAAGAAACTATGAGAGGTTATTTCATTTTTTGGTCAGATAAGTAAGACAGTCATGAAGTTGACTGGTACATGTTTGAATTAACTGAATAAAGCAATGCTTGGAAAAACAGGATTAGTGAAATGTTTTTTTCCTAGTATCAGCTTTATCAAGACTGGCCATTACTGTCTGATCTTTTGAATCAAATTCTTTTCTGACTTTAGAAAATATCACTACCTTGAAACATTAAAACTATTATTTTTTTTCTATTGTTAAATAGTGCAACAAATTAAAATAGATTTCAAAGTTTGACTAAATTTTTCTAATCAAGTGTATGAGTGTGTGATGGCATTAACTGCAGTTTTAATTAGGTGAAGTCATGATTCAGGAGCTGATTATGAATGTATAACTTACCTCTACATGGAATATTCTTGGTTAATTTAAACACTGGCAAATGTTATTACTGAAATTAAAGTATGAATTATCTTGAATAATAGGAGGATTAATTAGAAATGTCATTCTAAAGCATTTTGTGCAGTATTGTTATATACTTTAGCATATGCATACATAAATCTGCTAGATCAATGAACTAATCACATCATATGGGTGGTTTGGGCATCATTTTATTTATTTATTTATTTATTTATTTATTTACATTTGTTAACCAAGTAGTTTGAAAAAAAAAAAAACTTTTTCAGCAGAGCCCCAAGCAGAAAAGCTCCACAACAAAAAGAACATTATTAAGGTACAAACAGTAAACTTAGTTTAAGTAGTACATTGCTAACAATATGTAAATGAGATTCAAAAATATTATACTGAAATATAATAACAGAATACAATATAAACATGCATGTTTCAGGCATACAGGAATACTATTTCTTTTTTTTTACAATAGATATGAGGTACATAAGTCATGCAGCTTTAAAGAAGAGTCACTTCTGAAAGACCAAAATTACTCATGTAGTTTTACAAGTTAGTTCCTCTGAAGGAACAAAGATTAATAAAGATAAGATAGATAGTGGGATAGCCCTATGTGGGATGGACACTATTTAGGCTAGCATGTATGAGATGAGTGGGAAAAAATAGCAAGAATATTAGTTGGGAGCAATACAGGTGCATTGCCAGTTATCATTTAAATACTCTTTCAGGGTAGTTTTAAATGTGGACAGGTTGGGTTTTTTAGTTATTTGTTGAGGAAGGGTGTTCCAGTCTTTGGCTATTTTATGGGAATAGAGGGAGTATCCATGATAGTTGTGAGACTGGGTTACTTTTAACATTAGTTTGTTGGATGACATGAGGAGTCTACAGTTTGTGTTTGGCTGGGCTAGGTTTGATAGAGCTGGGCAGTCTGTAGGGTTGAATATGATTTTATGGGAAAGTGAAAGTTGTTTTAGCAATAATAGGTTGGGAAGTTCTAGCCAGTTGAGCTGTCAGAGAGCAGTGCAGTGGTGTGTTCTGTGGGGTTGGTTGGTGACAAACAGCTATTCTGTTATAGCAAGAGTCTAGTTTATTTAGATCATTTTAATAGGTTAGTAGAGCAGTATGGGAGGGTGGATAGCAAGTGGAATCTTGCAGTGATCAGTCTAGCTTGTTGTGTAAGGTAAGGTTTAACCCTGTATAGAGTGCCTAGTTTAGAGTGAATTTTTTATTGATCAGATAGATGTGTTTATCTAATTTTAGTGAGTCATCTATGGTTACCCCTAGCAGCTTGGTCTAATTGGTGGACTCGATTTTTGTACCTTTGTTTGATAGTATGGAGAGGGATTGGGTACTGGGTTTGGAAGATTTATTAGAGAAAATTCTGGGCTGGGTCTAATTTGGATTTAGGATGACTTGGTGACTGGTGAGGTACTTTTCAATGTCTTGGAATGATGATTGCATTTTGTGTTGGAGTTCTTGTTGGGAGTGGGCTGAGCAGATAAGGGAGGAGTCATCTGCATATTGGATGACGGTGGTATGTTGGGTGGCAGTATATAGGTTGTTGGTAAATATTACAAAGAGGAAGGGCCCAAGTATGGAGCCTTGTGGTACCCTCGTGGTGACTGGTAATAGTGGGGAGAGGCTGTTTGCCCATTTAGTGGCCTGTTGCCAGATAACTGTGAAACATACCTCTCAACCTGGAAACATCAAAAATCTGGACAAAGGCCCATGAAAAATAGGTACAAATCTGTATGCTGATTAACATAAAATTTGCATACACAGTTTTGTAACCCTACCCGCTCCAATACAATTGTGGGACATCGACTTTCAAAAGAAAACTGAACAGACAACCAAAATATGGCCCCAGAGTGACCCAGACCCTGTAGTAAATGGTAACCATTTTTTTTTTAAGTATGTAGCAATGATGTTCACTGGGAAGGGAGAAGATGATGAGCCTTAGGATTTTGTTTTTGGTGACTTGCAGTATGTGTGTTTTATGGTAAAAGTAGGGCATTTACCCCTGCAAACCAAGCAGAGCACAGCATTAACTGCTGCTCCTTACCTACTTATCTTCTTAATGGTGCACTTTTAGAAAGGGAGCTTAAATTAATAAACTAGTAAATCATTTTGCACACAAATACTTCTGCTGATAGTGAAACCTAGAAGTTAGTTGAACTTCAGCAGGTTTGAACAGTGATGCTGCAATCTAGGATAACAGCCACTAAATTAAATATTACTTTTGGGATGTCTAGAGCTTTTTCTTTTACTTGACATTCACAACCTTAAAAAAAAGAAAAATAATATTCAGTTATAGACTAAGGACTCCTTTGTATACAGCTATACTGGCTTCTTACAAAAAGGTGCTTGTTAATTTCCCTGTCAGCTGTCAAGCACAGCACGAGTACTGGTATAAGTAATTTTAACGGAAATATGGCTAAATATTCTTAGATACTCACCATTGCCATCAGCATTCTTTCTGGGCCAAAGATATGTTTTTTCACCCCACAAAGTATATGAGTGGGTGAATGTGGAACAATGGCTATTTGTTGGCAAGTGGCAGACAGTGCACAATGCATAAAGCATAGTTATGAATGTAAAAATATAGGACTACAACTGATAATGTAGTCTTACTAAAAAAATAATCACATATTCAAGTTAAACTCTACAGTGCATCACCACAACATTTAAAATAAACTTCAGTGCTTTGAAGGATTCAAATGGCAATCCTCTTTTCCCACCAAGTCTTACCCTGCACAAAACTCCACCAAATCAATTCCAAAGATTCACTAAGTTTTCAGCTCTCTTTTGAAAAATACACATACTCTCCTAATAATGATCAGCTTTTAATTCTGCATATGCCAGTTTTACGGCATTCTACTTCAATGACAAAAATCAGGATATTGTTACCATGTACACATTATGATGAACACAACCCAACGCACGAATCACTGATGTTTTGCAAAAAGAGACAGCATATAATAACAATATCCAGAATGATTTCTTCAACAGCTAATACACATGCATTTCATGTCTACAGACTAGGACTGTGCCAAAGAATCAAGTCATGTTCCTGTAATGACCAAACCCACTACTGAAATTATCCCAAGCCACGAAAGTTTATTTTGCTGAAAAAAATTGTCAGCTATCAAAAAAAGAAATCTTCAATAAACACTCAACACATAATATAAAATACTAAGCATCTGCTACTTCATGTAAACCCTATATACTAATGTGACAACAAAAGGCCAATGATTTAGAGCAACTGTATGTAATTTACTGTCACAATATTCTGCATAACATAACTTTTCACACACTTATACAAATCCCGAAGGTCACAATTCAACTGAACCATGAAATCATTTTGGTTGATTGGGCCATTCAGATATTTTGATATGACTTATTCCTAACATGTAATAAAATTTTTCAAAAAGGTAGCTTATAATTTATTTTTTTATTGTCGAAGTGTTGTTACTGTTCCAATGCAATTTCAGCACAAAAAAGCTCAGCCAGTATCAAACATATCCTGTAAGCGTCTACATAGATACATATACACACACACACACACACACACACACACACACACACACACACACACACACACACACACACACACACAAGGTAAAAAAAATTGGTCCACATAATGTGAAGATAAGAAAGATTAATTAGAGAAGAACTAACACTGGGAAAGCTCAGAGGCTAAAGAAGAGAATAAGCTGAAGAGACAGCATTACTTAAGTAATAATGAATTTTGAAGAATTTAAAGAAACAGCAGGCCTGGAATGCTCACTCCTTGGGGTCAAAAAGAATCAGACTCGACTAAAGGACAAAAATCTATAACAACCTGCAACAGTCTCTCTTGTATTTAGTCTATCAGATCCCTTGATATTAATACCACTCTCCACAGCTCCTTAACCTACCCCCTCCAATTTCCTTACTCTACTACAAGCTGCAGAAACCTCCATCCTAGAGGTCCCACGGCCAAAACATCAATCCACACATCTAAAGAAACACACCCATAATCTCCCTCTCTGCCACATATTCTGCTTCTTTCTAAACTGTGAATTGCTTTCTGTTTTGTTTCCAGTACAGACCAGCCACAAATCAATGTTACCAGGTTACCAGTTTTATCAAGTTCTAATAAATTTAAAAAGGAAAGAGTACATTTACTGGACTGTGGTTATTGTACTGGCTGAGATGATTACCTGGATTACCTGCTTAACCTTTTATCTCATTCCCTCCAATGAAACCACAATCCAATTCTCCCTTCATTGGCTGCTAGTGAAGTAATTTGATTGGTGTACACCAAAGACCTGCAGATTCTTATCCTACTACTGCTGCAGCAGCATATGCTTGTACCATGGTGACATGCACACTTCCACTTGTGTGCACATAATACACCTTGCCACTGCACCCTTGCTTTCTCAGAACCTTTTTAGTATGCTACATAATTAATCCCTAGCTCTACTGGGACGCTCTTATTTGCCTGGGTTACCTCTTCTCCCTGGAGTTGAGAAAACAAATCACCTCACCCCCACTGCCACCGTATCTTCCAGCTACTTGAGTCCATTCCTGAACTCAGGATGCCAGTGGGATTGTCAGACATCCTGCAGCTGCTCCAATCATACAGGTCTCAATAATCTATTTAACAGCTATCTCCATATCATGTCAAAACATATGGAATTGAGATTCACAATAATTCTATGAATGGAATTACAGTGAACCAGAAAAAAAACTGACACATTATTTTGCTGGGGGGGGGGGGTGCAAAACCCCACCCCACATCTCTAAATGTTCTAATTCCAGGGAAGATGAGCTGGACCTGATGGCAGTACCGCTTGGATCTTCGGCTTCATAGACACAGAGGAATAAATAATAATTTCTAAGTCAAAAGTGTTCCCTTGCTGGCTTATTTTCAAGCATTAGCAATGTAGATAATGTACTATGCCTATCTGTTTGCATTTTGGTTGAACCCAACAGGCGATTCAGGAATAAATTATGTATTCTGATCCGGAATGTCCCAGGCATTGCAGGTGTAGCGCGCACACACACACACACACACACACACACACACACACACACACACACACACACACTGTATATTCAAAGTAAACGGTCGCATCACATTAAGAAGAAACTCCTTTAGCAACTAAACGGTCGCACTAACGATTCTGCATATGTGTGAGAGGCTGTGTCTCTTGTCTCTGCATTTATTACTGTGTGTACATATATTATGAAACTCACTGTATGTGTGTGGGTGTGTGAACTATGTACATTTCCTTGCCCAGTTTTAAAAATACTAGTTAAAATCACTGCAGTGAGAAGAACATCTTCTACAGTTGCAAGAATGTCTTGTCCAGTAGTTTGTTAAAATTACAGTACAACAGTTTGTAGTTCATTTCCAGTGTGATTGCTCTGCTATAGATATATTCATAGAATTTTCACAACCTTACACAATTTTTTTACATAATTTTACAATGGTTAATAGTGCCTTTGCAGTTTGTGCATAGCAAATCTCAGCATCAGTCATTGCTGTGGAACCATATGCTACAGGTTCACCAGCTTGCAATAGTGCTGCTCCAGTAACAAACCAAATTCCTTACCTGGAGTAGCTGGGAACGACTGCACTAAGAAGAACCAAATTCCATAGCTGAGAAATGCTCGCATGCTATTTGTTTGCTGCTGCTGCCTGGAAGTACATTGAATCCCCTTGAGCCCTCAGACAGTTCCGACAGGCTGGCAGGCTGTTCACAGAGCTGACGTCATAGCGCGCGTGATGACGTCAGTGCAAAAAAAGCCTAAAAAAATTTAAAAACAAAAGCTGTGAAATTTGGAAATTAAGGGGTGCCACTCGGGAATTGTGGCACCCCGTTATTTGGACCTTAAAACTGGTAAAAAACAAGAAATTCAGTATGGTTGAAAGGTATGCTGTGAAACTATGTTAGGGGTGTGGTATTGAGATTGTAAGTGGCAAGTTTGTTGTGGAGCAGCTGATGGGACACTGTGTCAAAAGCTTTTGACATATCTAAGAAAATGGCTGAGACTAGTTGTCCTTCATTTTTGAGGTGGCAAATGGTCTCTGTAAAGGTTATAAGGGCTGAGTTAGTACTGTGTTTAGGCCTGAAGCCATGGTGGGTGCTGGAGACTAGGTTGTTGGTAGTGAGGTGATTCATGAGTTGCTGGTGGATACATTTCTCTAGAATTTTGGCAAGGGGGGATAGAATGGCGATGGGACAGTAGTTAGTTATGTCTCTAGATGGGCCACCCTTATGAAGTGGTATGATACGATAGATTTTCCATAATTTGGGAACATACTGTTCAGAGATAGAGTGGTTTATTAGTAATGATATGGGGTAGGTGATGGATTAGTTTAGAACTTGATCAGCAGCTAAGCAGCAGGGTTTTAATTTACATAGGAGTTTTTTATGCAGGAAGTTGGAATGGGAATAAAGGAGAAGGAGTTTGCATCATTCGAGGTGGGGGGGACAGTGAGTGGTGTAATTGTTTTGCTGTCTAGGAGAGAAGTGATAGAGTTAATGATGTGGGAATTGAATTATGAGGCTAAGGGCACAGAGGAGTTAATAGTGAAGGGGGCAGGAGTAGGGGTTTTACTGGGGTTAAGGAGGGGGTTGATATTCTGCTAGACTTTTTGTGGATTGTGCTGGCATTTTTGTTGGCAAGTAAGGAAATAGGTTATTTTATCTTTGATGATGTTTTTCTTTGCATGGTTTCTAAGTTGTTTGTAAAGGGTGAGATCATTGTTATTTTTGGTCATATGATGTAGTGACCAGGCCTTATCTCTTTGTTTCATTAGTTGCTTTGTTTCTTTAGAAATCCATGGTAGCTGTTTGTTTTTTGGCAAATTTTTATGAGGGGGGCAAGATTATTTAATATTTCAAGAAATGTGTTATTGAAGAATTCTATAGCTAGGTCTAGTTGCAGTTTTTTTAATGGGGACCAATCGTAGTTTTGTAGTAGTAAATTGAAGGTGTCAGAGCAGAAATATTTTTTGCTATGGATGTATTTGTATGAGATGCTGGTTTGGATATGTATTTTCTTCCTAACTAGAAATGTAGGGGCATGGTGACTTATCGTGACTGGAAGACACCCTACCTGGTACCCATGGTTTGGTTTGTTGGTTAAAATCCAGTCTAGAAGTGATTTTTTATTGGAGTGCCTGTCAATGTGGGTGGAGTAGTTAATAATTTGGGTGAAGTTGTATATGTTTATAAATAAGGTAGGGGAGTTGGAGGAGCAGAAGAACCGGTCTAGGTTGAAATCACTAAGAATGATAGTTCCTTGGGATAGAGAAAAAGATGACCAGGGCAAGAGGGATTCTATGTTGTGCAGGTCATTGCCTGGTGGTAGGCAGATGGCTATGATGTTAATGGATTTGTGAGGATTAATTTCTTTGTTAAGGTCTTCATCCCAAACACACAAGTTACAGGGTTTGAATTTGACCTTGGGTTATTGGCTAGGCTTAAAATAGCCCCTAAGGGCAGTTAGTCTAATATTCACCTATGAGCTTATATCGTATCATAGCTGCCAACATTCATACTGATATTGTTGTCATTGCTTTTGTTATTTTTTTACTTCCTAAGAAAAAGAAAATGCAAGCAGATTTATTTTTACTCTTGGAAGGGACATCAGAGTATTAAAGTCATCATCAGTTTTATTAGTTTTACTATTATTGCTATTGATTCAGTCACTATTTTGAAGGGGGAGGTTGCAGTTGTATTGATCCTATACAAAATGTTACCAGTTTGTTGAATGCAAAAAATATATCAGTTCATTGCTTTTCAAGAAGGCTATTATAGGCCTAATCAATTTTACCAGTTTATTATATCATCAGCTTGCTAGTCTATTTTTGATAAAAATGGCAAAATACGTGAAAGAAAAAGTAAAGCAAATAAAATGAAATGCAAAATGACAATTTATAAATTATTTGAGCAGTGAGGAACATACAGTGGAATAAGACACGTTTAGAGAACACAACAGGATAAGAAATTAAGATATAAACAAGTTATTACTAATTAGAATTTAATAGAATACTTACAATATATAGTGGTTAAACCATGAATGGAGGTGAACTTAATGAAAGTAGAGATTTCAAAGCTAGGTCATAAGAAGTGTAAAAAACAAAATGGTATGAGTAGAAAGAAAAAAGGGGAGGGAAAGATATAAAAGAGTTGGAAAGTATAATAGTAAAGTAAGTAAAGAAAGGAAAAGCTCAGAAAGGGGTGAAGGAAAACAAAATTGAAAGGAAGGGAAGGAAATTTTTCAGGGAAGGAATGACGATGAGGAAACAGATAAAAAACTGAGAAAATAAGTTTATTATCAGGAAGGAATAGTAAATCAGAATGCAATAAGTCAGCAGAAAAAAAGTATTAATATTTAAAAATACATGAATGTTTAAACGAGAAGTATAACAAAAGAATTACCAAAAGTAAAATGTGAAAATGAAAACAAAATTAGAATAGGGAGACAGAGCTAATTTATTTCCCTCACGTGAGACACAGGTAGAAACCTGTCCTGTAGTGAATCATTAGTGATTATTCTTTTTTTGAGAAAATAATTTTAGCATTGAATTCTGGACTTTCAAAAAATTCAAAGATAATGAAATGATGTTTTCCAGGTGGGTACAATGTTATATTCAGGAGATATGTCTAAATATATTATAGACAATACATAGTCTTTTAGATTACATGAAATAGGTTGTAGTTTGAAAATCCTAATGAATTCAAAACAAGTAAACATAGGATGAAGCAACAAATGATAAGATAATGGTGAATACAGAACAAATAACATGGAGGAAGTGATAGAGTATGTGGCTAAGAAACAAAAAAAGAAGTTAGAGGTGATGAGGTGTTATATAGGTTGAAATCTGTAACTAGTTTGATAACTATATATATATATATATATATATATATATATATATATATATATATATATATATATACTGTACTAGGATTAGAAAAAACACCATGGAAGTTAAAAAAAAATAAAAAATTATCTTTGAAACAATTCTGAAAAAATATTAACATGCAAGATATAAAATAGGTGGACCAAGCTATGACAACAACACAAACTGGTATGATGTAACAAAGCAATACAACATAATATATGTAAAGAAATCAAAAATATGATGTTGAAGTGTACATTGTAAATTGCCAAGAGAATGAAAGCAAATTGCCAGGAGAAAGAAATGGGTAACTGAATTATTACTAAAAAATACATTAAAGATACTATCCTAGAATAAAACAGGAATTAAAAGAAATACAGAGGAATGCTGAGGTAACAAAACTTTCTGAGCAAATCAGATCAGTGAAACAATGATTTTATATATGCTAAGCTGTTTTTGCAGACCCAGGCAGAGGGTGTCTTTCCTCTTGGGCTTGTGATGCTTAATACAGAAGTACATTTGAAGCTGGATTTTGATCTGCAGATGGTTCAGAGATAACTCTACATAATGTTTTGCAGCTATATGTAAATCATAGCCCAGTACCTTCCATGACATTTTCTGTGTGGGGTGGGAGGCTTATAGAAAAAAATTAGTAAATAGTGAAACTAAAACAGATATCAAACAATACACTATAATCTGCTTTTGTGGAAATTCAGTTACAACAATAAGATAAGAAATACAGTGAGAAAAGAAATTAGTTGTAAAGCAACAATGGTCCCAAAAGTGACCAATACACTTTAAGGTCTTAAATCTGAGACAAGTTCATCTAGCATGCGATATCTGGAGAAAAAAACGTTTTAACACATTGGCTAACTTTGAACGTATCATATTTTTAATATGCGTTACCTCAGAAAATTTTGAAAATCTACCTAAACAAATAATATAATGCTGATTTCTGTACTTTTTTATACAACCTACATTAATTTTGTCCTAGTTGTACAGCCCCATGATACTGTTTTTTTGAACACAGTTACTTGTTGTGATTGCATTAATTTATTCATTATTCAGTCATTCATTTTCTGCGGCTGTGCGCTCTGTCTTCTACCAGTCTCATTTTGGGAGGCAGCTCTTCACTTTATCTTATCTTGCTCTCCTTGGTGTAAAGTAATGCTTTTTGCCTCGTGAACATAATGGTAACGTTTAACTCCCTACATCACATTAATCCACTGTCCTCTCTGGTCCCAGGTGCAGGTCACATCATGGTTTCTTATGCATTCACGGCCTGCTGTTGCTGCCCATCTCATACTATCTTGCCATCCCTAGTTGTGAAAGATGCTACAAATGAACTTAGTTCCAGCAGTTAATATCCACTTGTTGGCTTTCTCACTGCCCACTCTTTTTGCAAGCACAGATCCCATCATATTTTCTCATGTGTTTTCACTATTAGCAGTCATTGCCCACCACATGCTCAGTCAATTGTTTTTAATACTAAGAGATACAGTTTGCCTCACATTCCCTCACAGATTCACCAATAACTGTCCCTCATCTCCAACTGCTGTCTCATTTTAGATGCTGCCAATAAGCATAATCCTATTCTTTCACAAACACCATTTACAGTGACTTCAGACCTCATACTAAATTACTCCCTTCCGTGCAGATACTTTTCCTCTCATGTTTCTTCAGATCCTCAGTACACACAAACTGGTCCCCACTTGATACTCCATTTCGACCCTCATTACTGAAAGATGTTTTTTCTACCTCTTTTACATCTTGTAGATTACATGCTAGCAGTCACTCATCTTGTTTGCTTTAGTGTTCTTCTCCATGACATCACTGACTTCTACCTGATGTAATATCTTCATTTGCTGTCCTTGCTAACAACCATATTGCCTCTTAAGCTGTATGCCTACCAGTAATTACATCTGCATCAAGTCACATTTCCAGTACTGCAGCCTCAGTTGCATCTCTGTCTTTCTTTCTTTCTGTCTAGTATTGTTTTGCCCTATAGTACTGACACACTAATGGTAAATCTTTAGGTACCCTGATATCAATCCATATAAAGAAACAGGAAGAATAGATATCCAACATAATGAAGTGTGTGTGTGTGTGTGTGTGTGTGTGTGTGTGTGTGTGTGTGTGTGTGTGTGTGTGTGTGTGTGTGTGTGTGTGTGCGCGTGTGTGTGTGTGTGTGTGTGTCTATATATATATTCATATATATATATATATATATATATATATATATATATATATATATATATATAATTCTGTTGGAAGTAAGTCTTTTCATAGATTCATAGATTGTTACTAGGCCAACAACCTGGGGTGGCCTTTCTAAGCCTAGCCAAGTTTTCCAGAAAGAATAATAATGTCCTGTATCTGAACAGGACATTAAGAGCAAGGTATTTATAAGCTACCTCTCTCCATAAGGGACATGGGTACCAGACCCAGTGTAAATTTCCTATTCCCCATCCACTGGCCTAGGTTGTACTTAAACTGGGTAATAGACAAATTCACCTTCACGTGGGTGGGAAGCTTATTCCAAAAGAGGGCCAGTGTCTGGGACACATATCTGTCTCTCCAGTATGTTCTGTTTAAGTCACAGACAAAACTCATTCCCTAGACTTTGTATTTCTGGTACCCTTTGATTTACAAATATAGTGGAGATTCATAAGTGTGGGGTTTGCAGATGTCTTGTAAGCCAGAAATAATTCACCCCTCAGTATTCTATAGGAGACTGAGTAGAGGGAACGGGCTTTAAGGCACTCTGCATAAGGCAGGTTTGTTACACCTTGTATTCTTTTTGTAAGGAACCTCTGAGGTCACTCTAGTTGCTGCATGTGCTTGGTCAGGTACATACCAATGGGAGTATTGTACTCTATGACTGGTCTGATAAGGGTGGAGTACAGTAAGATAATGACTTTATTGGATGCCATGCCCTTACTTATAAATTGTGCAACATAAAATTATTTCCTCACCACTGTGGCCACATGTGGTCAAAGGTAAGTCTACTGTTTATGTGTATTGTATACCCAGATCCTTGACCACTGGATTGACTCATAGGGCCATATTATCAAAATGGTAATTAGCCAGGATGGTTGACTTCCCAAAGGGTACAATTATGCATTTCTTTGCACTGAGTTTAAGACCATGGCTTTGGCATCATTTGTTAGTCAGAGGTAGACCTTCTTGAAGAATGCTAGCATCTGCAGGGGAGTCAATGATAACCCCCAGCTTGCAATCATCTGCAAACTTAGTCAGTCATAAACCTTCAGCATTTGCTTCCATTTCAGAGAAATAGATGCCAGAAAGGAGAGGGTCCGATACCAAACCCTGGGGGACTCCACTAGCGACTGGCCTCCTGGTGGAGCTGGTCTCACCTACTTCGACCTCCTGGGTCTTATCAGTGAGCCAGTTGGCTATCCAATGAGTGATAAAAGCGTACTTATGTATTATCGCAACCAGATTTCAAAGTCACCCTAACTGGGGAAATTATAGCAATACTACTTTATGTTACAGTGAAATTGAGTGTATAAACTCCAAATTTCATTTTTTATCACATTGCTTCTGAAACAGGACCAGGAATAATGGAGAAATTCCTCTTCCTGGGTAGCGTCCTTTAGCACCATGAGGGAATGGAAAAGTTTGTTAAGGCATTCAGTAGCAGGGTGCCAGTAACAGCAGCTATTCGGGCTTCTGATTCATGTGCTTCTTCACTTGTGCATTTCTAACCATATTATTTTGGTCTGACTTCATGGAGGGTTGAAGTAAGGCATGCACTCAATAATATTTTGGACGTGTACTCATGTGTTCTTTTTAAATTGTGTTTTGTTATTTGTAGCACTGCGAGCCTCTGTAGCATGCTTTGCCTCAACACAGAGTAGAATGCATGTCTTGTTTGTATGCCTTTGAATGGTGTGTATTTTGCTGGTAATCATTTTTTTAAATGACTATTCAGTAATAGTAAACACAATAATTATATTGCACTGTGGAAGAATCTGTGCTTGTTGATATTGCATTATTTATTCTTCCCTGCTCATTTTATTTTGCATGAAGTTACAGCAGTAAAGGACGCTACCTAGGAAAAGGAATTTGGCCATTTCTCCAGTTTCACTTTCAGAACCAAGGTGATACTTAACTGATTTGGACTTTGCCCACACCTTTTTAGTTTACCATAAAGTTGGTTCTCGATAACATCAAGAAGTACATGAGATTAGAAATTTGGTTACAATAATATGTAAGTACCGATAAAAGGGTTTATACCTAAATTAGTGAGCTTGTCTATAATGTCTGAGTGGGGTATTGTATCAAAAGCTTTGGCCAGATTGAGGTAAGTTGTGTGCACAGTCTTACCTTCATCCAATACTTTGGTGACCCTCTCAAAAAAGACCATCAGATTTAATAGGCATGACCTTCCTTTAACAAAGCTGAATTGTGATGGGTCCAGCATTTGCAGGTTACCTATGTCCTAATTTATCATGTCTATGATGATTCTTTCCATGGCCTTACGTATGAGGCTAGTAAGACTTATGTGCCTGTAGTTATCTGGATAAGTGGTTGTGGACCTCCTTTGTGCAAGAGAATAACTGTAGTCATCTTCCATTCCTTGGGCGCAATACCTGCCTGAAGGCTCCAGTTGAAAAGTGATTCAAGTGAACCAGAGAGGTCATGTTTCAAGCTATTTCTTAAACATCTTGGGATGTTATTGGGGCCCATTAATGCAGTGTTTTTGGTGTTGGAAGGTGCATTGATGACTTGTTCCCTAGTAATGGCTGGGAGGATTGTGGTATGTGGTATTTCTTTTGGACTATCAAGGGGGAAATGGAGGGAGAAATTTGAGTTGAACCTGTCAGCCAAAAGGTTAGCAGTGGCCTCCAGTTCAGTGTGGGTGATGCCATTTACAATAACTTCTGTGCATTGTTGTGTAGTTCCCCAGAGGTTTTGGACATAGCTGTAGAAAGCTTTGTGGTCATCCTTTGCCTGAGAAGCTATTTTTTTCTTCAAATTTAGCCTTTAAAGTATTAATTAACCCCCTGAGATGCCTGTTTAGATTGGTCAGGGGGCTTTTAGTATGTACAGTTTTGTTGCTCTTACACTTGGGCAGTATTTTTTTTCTTTTCTTGTATAACTTATTGATATTGTGATTCCACCAGGGTGCCTGTCTTTTGAGTTTACATTATTCATAATGCGAGTGTGCACAGCTCGCTCTATACAGCTATTACAGCTCGCTCTATACAGCTATCAGTATGCTGTACAGAGATTGTGTAAATAGCTCAGCATATGCTATGATGTTTACTGTGTTTGAGGGTGCCTGGAATTTAACCAAGGTGTTGCTTAGTAAAGAGAGGTTAGCCTTTGAATAGTTTCAAAACGTTTTTGGTTTTGCTGGATCCCAGGATTTAATTTTTATTTCAAGTAATATTGCCTTATGGTCAGATCTGATGAGTGAAGATATTACAGTGGGTAAGGAACATCACCACCCATGTTTGTGTGTACAAGGTCAAGGATGTTTGTACCCCTGGTAGAAGAATGGACCAACTGTTCCAGGATGTTAATATTAACAAAGTTTAGAAATCATTGAGCTTGTGCACTAGAAGTGGAATAGTTAGTATGGGTTTCCTGGGACATGGAATGGGACCTATAGGTTGCAAGGATAGGGTACGAGACCCTGTTTATGGAGAGTTGCACATGTATGAGTTCCAGTGGGTCATACAATTTAACTAGTCTAGATGTGAGGTTGGGTTTAATATCAACTGAGACTCCTGTACCTTTAGTTCCCTCCTGTGCAGTAGCTGGTCGAAAGGTATGAAAAGCATTATAACCTTACATTGCTGGGGTACTGTCCTTAACTTTAAACTATATCTCCATTATTACTCAGATGTCTACAGTCTCCAGGGAGAAGAAAGCTTGTAGGGAGTGGAGTTTCTTGTTAAGACTTCTAGCATTGTGCGGTACCACCTTCAGATATTCCTTCATAGGTTCAGTTAAGTCGGTAGGTTTATCAGTTTGGCATTGCCTAAAAAAGGCACTGTGGGGGTGGAAAAGGCCTTTGTCAATACCCAAAAGCCTAGAGGGGATAAGTGAAGATCATCCCTGTCAGCATGATCTGTCAACCATGTCCTCCCAGACCATCAAATATTGTACCCCCTTGGACTGACATCAGAAGCTAAGCCAATTGTTAAAATCAATCATTTTCTGTAGGTAAAGTGGCATCATACTTGGAGAATGTAATATGCTGCTCAATGGTAGGCTCATACCTGCCAGAAACACAAAATCAGCAAGCTCGATCATGTCTCACTTCATATAGTCAAGGGAGGTACATCTCAGGTCATTAACACCAACATGGACTATGACAGAATCATAATGGTACCTGAAGTTCAATGACCTGAGTGCCTGTATAACTTGACAGATCTTAGCCCTGGAACGGCAGTTAACCATGCTCTCTATTTATTCCTTCTGGTGAGGGGGACATCAGTGTGCCTTACTATGAAATCAGCAATGACCAGGAAATTTGTCTCCGCATTGGTTTGTCTTAAGGGCTTAGCAGCAGAGGCATTGGATACAGTGTTACTATGTGTAGCTGTGGGGGTGTTTTACCGGAGTGTTTATGCGATGTCTGAGGACCCTTTCTCTGATTGTACTGTGCAGAAGCTCTTGGTGTTTTAGGAAGGTTACCTGTAAGTACCACAGCATAAGTAATTTTAGGTGTAGGGTCTTTACCCTGTGCAGTAGGTATGGTGCAAGTGTCATCCACAACCACTGTAGGATTATATTTGGTTGTACAAGAGAGTTTTGTCCCCACCCTTAAAGTGTATTTACATTTCTCACATACTTTCTCTGTTTTCATAAGAATAAGTTGGTTGTCAATGTACATAATGCAATTGCTACAATGCCTCAGAATACCCATCTCAACCAGACAGGCCACAGAAAGAGTCGTAAAGTGCGTATCCATGGCTACTGTTCTACTAAGGAGAAGTGAGGGGAAATTTAAATATTGAACAAGTCAATAAGACAAGGAACTTGATGAGCAATGCTCAGCTATGCTCTATTAAAAAAAACTTTCTGGACAGTAATGCCACAATAATGTAGACCACAAATATTCCTATGTAAAATAACTGATTTGGAGCCCAAGTGCTTAAACCAGAACAAAGGCACTTAGAATAACAGGCATGATAACCCTTCAACCAGCAATTTCCAGCTCAGAAGGGTGTAGACTATTCTCTTCTGCCACAAAATTGTAGACCACAAACCTTCCTAATGTAAAATAACTGGTTTGGAGCCCAAGTGTTTAAATCAGAACAAACTCACTTAGAATAAAAGGCACAATAAGCCTTCTTAAGCAATTCTCAGCTCAGAAGGATGGAGGCTACCCTCTCCTCCCACAAGAGTGCAGACCACAAATCTTCTTGATGCAAAATAACTAGCCTGGACCCCAAGCACTTAAACCAGAACTAAGACACTTTTGGAGTAACAGATACAATAAGCCTTTAACCAGCAATTCTAAAGGCTAGACTACAAACCTTCCTTATGCAGGATCAAAACTAAGAGACTAAGAATAACAGTTACAATTGAATCAGGCTACTAACAAGCAGTGATAAATGCAACATATTAAGTGCAACTAAAAAGTTATAAATGTATAGCAAAAAGCTAAATAAAGCAAGAAGCAGCAGAAATACAGTAAAAGCAGCTGAATAAATAGCATTTTTAGTAAGTGAGAAGAGAGGAAACAGAAGATAATTCAAATTTAAGAGACTAAGTGGGAGGGCCTTCCCAGCTATTCTGTCAGTGTTCAGTAGAATGAGCTAGTGAGACGAGACTGGGACGAGTGTTCAAAATCAGATTTTTAGTAGGGGTGGGAAACTCAAAAGTCACCAAGTTTAAAAGGACGACAGCAGGGGGGCATGTGGATGGAAAAATCAAATGCAGACAGAGATCAGCAAAAGTAAGGCAGAGAACAAGTCAAACAAGTACTGTAGTTAAATAAAGATGCAACTAAATAGTTGTAGTTAAATGAGGAATGCTGTTTCTCAGTTCTTTCTGCCAATTATCTGGATGTTATTCACTACCTGCAAAAGAATTATTTTCTAACTTACCCTAGCCAAGACTTCTTAACACTCCAAAAAGACCAAAAAACTTAAAACAAAACAAAATGCAATATAAGAAAAAGATAAAAAATAGAAGTAACCAAACCTTAAATGAATAACTTCAATCAAAAATCAAATGCAGACAGAGATCAGCAATAGTCAGGCAAAGAACAGCAAGTCAAATAAGCACTACACTTAATGTCTGGGTACATTATTTAGCTTTTGTCTGAGTCTGTAAAGGCTATTTTGCTATAGCAATTTTTCTACAGTACCATAATCCCCATAATCCACCTGAACATCATTCTAAATCCAGTGTCACATTTCCTGCCCCTCACACATACAAGTCATCTGGTTTTGTAAACATAGGTTTTTGACTTTTCATCTCATGGATTAGCTACATGCTTAACTCTGGATTTGGGTACTCAGTCAGTTCAAAAAGTTAACCAGGCACCCTAAAGCAGTTTTCCACGTTCTTCAATCACTGTGAGACATAAGCCCTAGTATGACTACGTTTTAACCTTAGAGTTCCATCAACATGTAGATCCCCTATGCATTTCTTGTTAGAGTTCAATAGAATGAGCTCTCTGTCTACCCACAAATGAACTTAGAATGTGTAACAAGCATTCAGTACAGATAGTATTAGGAGTTTAGAAGAAGGGCTATCAAACCCTCAGATACTGAGAAGCTTACTTGTGACATCTTCATGCTGACAGTCATAAAGATAGTCACTGAATTGTTCAGCATTTGTCTTCCTTAGTTTTCCATGGTTTAAACTTGTAATTTTTCTGGTTCTTCATTTGGAACTGTCTGATTGCTTTTTACAAAAGAAATCAATGTCATCTCAATCTGTGTTTGTTCACTGGGAGTGATTCCAGATATTTGGGTTTATCTTTTTAATCTACACTTGTGCAACAGTACAGTTCATCATCATCATCATCATCATCATCAGCCCCCTTTTTCCCATTTTCTACACGGGATCAGGGTGTCATGTTAGCTGTCACCATCTCTGGCAATTCAATGCCTCACTCCTGCCTTCTCTACCACTCTTGTCTGACTGTCGCAGATCTTGGATGCCCTTGTTTCCTCTTGCCTTCTTCCTGCCTGTCCCAACTCTTCTTCACCAGATTGTCTTCTGCTTTTCTGCACATGTGCCTGAACCACCATAATCTGTTCTCTTTGATCTTTTCTGCAATTGGAGCTACTTTGACTTCTGCTCTTATGTGCTCATTTTTATATCTGTCCCACAGTGTGCATCCTGCCACCCATATTAGGCACTTCATTTCCATTACCTCTAGCTTCCTCACCTGCTTTGCCTTTATTGCTGAGGCTTCTATATCATACAGTTTTGTATACCTTACTTTTCAACTTCTTTGGCATTCTTCTGTCATACAGTACACCTGACACTCTATGCTAGTTGGCTGTAGTGTCTCAGATTCTAGCTTTGAACTCTTCATTTAGACTTCCCTTTTCCTCAACCACCCCTCCCAGATACTTACAGCTGTTAACCTGTTCCACTATCTTCACTTCTATCTCATCTCT